>NC_038244.2:8434285-8734285 GCF_000004515.6 Glycine max
CGATGGGTGGTGAATCTTAAATCCATTTTTTGGGAAAATGAGTTGACCAAATCCCCTTTGGAAATTTGCCAAGGGATTCTTCATTCAATTTCGAGCATTTTGACATATTATGGGCCTCAAACGGACATTCCTATCAAAAGTTATACGCGTTTGAAGTTAAAAAATTTTTTTTCCGTAAAAAGCATTTCGTCAGTACGAGCGGCGGGACCCGCCACGTGGACAACAACTCGCCAACCCCACTGGCGAGTCCACCAGGCGCTGCCACGTGTCCAACTCGCCAACCCCACTGGCGAGTCCCCTTCAAAAACAGACCCCCCCGGAAAAAGTTTCAAAACAGCCCCCTTTTGAAAATTAGTTTCTAAAAGTAACCTAGTATGAGAAATTTGCCGAGGTCTACCTTATTTTTATTTTTTGGGCATTGTGATGCGACGTCGCATAAGCCACTATTACATATGTTTTAGCAACATTTAACTAATTAATGTTCTAATAAGTAATAAGACCGTTTTGTAACATTTGTTAAATTAAATGTTAGTAAATTGTGATATTGTTTTTCTATACAAAGTTAAAATATTGTCAAAATATTTTTTGTTACATTATGTCTCTAACCGCACCTTTGTTCATGACAAAGTTCCCACATCTCTCACGCCAACTTTTACCCTCTATTCTTATTCTTCTCACGTGGTAGTTTCTTATGTTGTTCAGCCTATAAATATTTAAAAATTAATAAATTAAAATACTATTTGAACTTTTTTTATATATGAAAAGTTAATACTTAATAGTAGTAATTGAAATTTTCGGAACGAGTTACCAGCTTTGGACTGTACAGTAATCCTTGAGAAATCTCTCCTAAACTTTTTATCCATACATTAACTTCCTCAATTATTTAAAAAAACTTACACTAACATCTTTTATACATTACATTAATCCGTTAATTGTGTCACCATGTTTCCCACAAAGGGAGATTGTTGTTAATATTAAAAAGGAGTTTGTACAATTTTACTCTAGAGATATCAATCTAATGTATTCTATTATTAATGTTCTAAATATAATTGATGTATTCTATTAATCTAATGTATTCTATTATTAATCTCAGGACATGTTTGTTGGTGGGACAGCAGCACCAGCAGCAGTTACAGTATGGGCAATGTCAGAACTCATAAAAAATCCGAAGGCTATGGAAAAGGCACAGACTGAGGTAAGAAAGGTCTTCAATGTGAAAGGTTATGTGGATGAAACAGAGCTTGGACAGTGCCAATATTTAAATTCAATCATAAAAGAAACAATGAGGCTACACCCCCCCGAAGCATTATTACTCCCAAGAGAAAACAGTGAGGCATGTGTAGTCAATGGATATAAAATCCCTGCAAAGAGCAAAGTCATTATCAATGCTTGGGCCATTGGGAGAGAATCAAAGTATTGGAATGAAGCAGAGAGATTTGTGCCAGAGAGGTTTGTAGATGACTCTTATGACTTCAGTGGCACAAACTTTGAATACATCCCTTTTGGGGCCGGAAGGAGAATTTGTCCTGGTGCTGCATTTTCCATGCCTTACATGTTGCTGTCACTGGCCAATTTGCTTTACCATTTTGATTGGAAGCTGCCAAATGGAGCAACAATCCAAGAATTGGATATGTCTGAGTCTTTTGGCCTCACTGTTAAAAGAGTACATGATCTTTGCTTAATCCCCATTCCTTATCACCCAACATCCAAACTGGGCCATCTATAAAAACTATAAGCTGAACTGAGTGTGTGTGTGTGTGTTTTTATCATTAACTAGGTGTGTTTATTTATCTTTATCAAGTGTACTAGAATGTACGCATTTATTTCCCGCACTCCTAGTGTTGCATCAGACACCTCAAAAGTTTATTTCAAAATGTAAATTTATATTCTAAAATAAACTTTTGGAAATGCAATAGGAGATGCAGATATAATAACCTAGAACGTATGGTGATAAGAACACCATACATTGATGGATGGTGAGAGTCACCGAGTCTCATGTTAACTATCATAAAATCCTTTCTTGTAATTGAGATATTTATAGGTATTTCCTCTATTTATTCTTTTACGAATTGCTTAAGCTGGGATATTTTTTTCATGAATTAAAATGAATTTTATGAAAATATAAATTTTAGAATATAATATTTTTATGTTTGTTTCACGAATAAAAACGAATTTTTAAATGTTCTTATGAATTTTGAAAAAATATTCTTTAGAAGAAAATATTTATATAATGAATTGAGTAACTTTTATGAAATTGTAGGAACTTATGTTCTAATCCAATTGTAACTTACATTTTAATTTTAATTTTTAATTTTAATTTTAAAAATATTTTAGGAATATTAAAATCTAGCTAGTCAAACACATTTTTAAATATTTTCAATGAATATTTTTAAATTAGTACGAGCATGTTTGTTTCATGGGCGAGAACGTGAATTTGGGAATAAATTATTTTCATGTGTTGTGAGTAGGTTGTTTAAATTCAAAATAAAAATCAAAAACCATTAGAAAAATTGAAAATTAAACCAAATCATTTTTTTTTAGATTTATTTGAATGATTTTTTCCTCAATTAATTGGTTTGATCTAGTTTGTGATTTATGTTTTTGAGACCAATTCAAATACACTCTAGGTATGTATAATTATATATATAATTAATTTATCACTGTTTACTCTTATCAATAATTGATTACTGTTTACTCTTCAATTTGTTCTAAACATGTAATCACTTATCAATAATTGATTATTTCTACTAGTTTTTTTTATAAAAAAAAATAACAAATAAAAAGTAATCACTTTCAAACATGTACAAAGAGAGCAATGATAAGTGCTCCTTTATTGAAGATGATAGGTTTAAACTTCGTACCAATAATGTGGCAAAAGATAAAGATTGACGGATGTCCTCTTCAATTATTGTTACAGAGAATTATTTTGTCGGGTATTTTGATCTAGACCGATTCTATCACTATGGTTTTTTAAGAGAAAGATTGTTTCAATGTTTTATTGTTTTTAATTTTTAAAATATAAGTAATTATTTTTTTAATCTTTCAAAAAAATATTTGTATTAGTCTCTTGAATTTTCAAAAAATTATTTTTAGTCCTTTTTTTGCTTATTATGTTCATAATTTGATAATCTGTGATAATTTTTAATCACTAAATTTATGTTTTTTAATTTGTTTTTTTAATTTTGATGATTTTAAATCGTCAAAATATTATATTTTTCTCGTATGATTTGATCACCGTCTTTTACACAATCTTATTATTTTAAAGAAGAAAAATATAAATATAAATGTGAAATTCTTGTGATTTTTTTACCTATTCTAGAAGTTTTAAAATATCTTAAATCATTTTAAAGAAATTAAATTAAAAAATATTTCTTGACGGTGAATTTATTAACAACTCACAAAGTTAACATGCGGTCTTAACATTTTAAAAGTTTAGAGACTAATAAAAACAATTTTTTAAGGTAAAAAAATATCTAAATTTAAAGGATTAAACACGTATTTAAATCTTTTTAATTAAATAGTTAATTTATTAACAACCCACAAAGTTAACATGCGGTCTTAACTCATCCTTAAGTGACAATTGCATGATTTTGTGGCAGAAGTAATTGAGGTTGTCCTTGTTTATCATCGTCTCGATGCTAAGGATAAATTCATAGTCTTAGACCAATAAAAAATTAGTTAATCAGAGTAATCAGAAAACTATATATATTTTGTCTTTGTATGAAAGTTTGGTGCCTCTCTTAAGTTTCTTTCAAAATAGTTATGGAATGAATATGATATCCATTCAGAAAATTAGAGACCACTCAACGTTGTTAGGCTTGGGATTATAATCAAGTCTAAATCAAATACACATCCAGTCCCAGGAAAAAAATGATTTAATTAGATTTGGATTTTCCTAATTAGCTAAAGCAAAGGTGGGTTTGTAAAATGTCAATTGTTTGTGCAAAGCAATTAAGTCCTTTTTTATAATATATATATATATATATATATATATATATATATATATATATATATATATATATATATATATATATATGATAACAATGCATAAAGAACAATCACGCCATGTCACATCTACATTTATGACGAGGCACGCTTGACTTTAAAACAATAAATTATGTATTACAAACTGAAAGTTTTCCTTGCTCACAGATACATCAAATAAAAAAGAAATTTATTCATTAACAAATATTTAATGCGTGTTTGGGTATTCGACGAACCAACATTGGTGAAAAATGAAGTTTGCAAAAGCATCTCCATCATTCCTTTTGCGTTAATATACGGTTGACCATTGAATTTAAAATTGAAATTCGTGCTAACAAGATGAACGGAAAGTCAAACATGCTTTTAATCTCATTAAAACTTAATTATTCTCAAGCAAAAGACCAATTATCTTGAGCTCAGATTTAAGCTTCACCATTTCATCCTCCGGAAAAATCATGGTCAGAAACTTCCCATCAACACCATTCTCCATAGAACCTTTGGGCAATGGATACACCAAAACAACCCCTTCATCTCCAACACCTTGAAGGGTGTAGTAAACAAACTTTGGTGTGTGTCCCTTCAATTGCAAGTCATACACATTGGTTTCTTGTAAGTCTAGAAATGTCAAGTTGACACCATAGACGAAGAAATCACTCACACCTTGGTCTCTCTCAACTGCTTCCTCAATTTGCTTCCTCTCATCCACACCTTGATCCACAAGCATGCTAGCTAAAACTGTCAAATCAGTGTCAAGAATTGAGGATTCACTTGCAGCATCAACCTTGCATATCACTTGGTTGTTACCAATGATATGATTGCCCCTCTTATAGGGGTTGCTTCTACACACAGTTACGGTTTTGGGTTCGGATCCTGGTCGAATTCGGGCCATGCAACGCCAAATCATGGCACATAGTGATTCAAAAGGAGGGGTTTGGTCAAGACTTGTACCCCAAATTTGTGCTTGCAAGTAGTTCAACTGGGAGCTAGTTAGGTGGAAGGAGAATGTCTCCATTTTTTTGTTGTTGGCTGGAATCCAATGATCTCCCACCGGGTCGATCCGTTTTGCTGAAACTGGATCCTTTTCAGGTCCGGGCTGTCCGGGTGTTGGGATGGATCTTGGGATGTTAAAAAGCATTTTTAGGCCCATATTTTTCAATATTAGACCCCAAGAGTTAATGAATTCTGAAGCCGAAAGAGGATCCCCCAATACGTGGGCCCAACTAAGACCCAATGAAATTCCGCCGCACTTAAATTTAGTCACCTGCAAAAGCAAGGTTGTCTGACTTTTTATTCAAAAGTATTTTGTGTCATCATTCTCTGCATTTATTTTTTTTAAAGAAAAATAAATAAACTCCCCGGGGAAAAAATTCTCAAAGTTACCGGGATAGTGTTGGAGGTTGGCGAAAAATTAATATGATTTTTAATTTTAAATAATTATATATTAAAACAAATATTTTAATATTTTTATGAAATAAGTATATACGCTAATTTATGTAGGCTATTAAAATACAAATTTTAAAAATATCATGAATTTAAAAAAGCTATATAATATATAGTTAATTTTAAAAGTTTTAATTTAATGTTTATAATGGCATGTTTATGCTTTATAGTGATAGCTAGAAGGAATAACCATCTAGAAATATTTTTTTCAGATTTTTTATTTATATTTCGTTTTTACCAAGTATAAAAAGAAACAATTAAACGTATTTATACTCGTTTATCTAAATAAGATTTTCAAAATTTTGCTTCTAATTACTATTATTGTAGCAAGGATGGAACATTTTAAAAACGGATATGAGACATCAATAATATTAATGTAATTGTCTTTTAAACAACTTTTGATCATATTTAAAGATTATAAATTATGCCTCTCACCTAAGACGACATCTATCTTAATTTTTTTTTTCGGAAACCATCTTTCTTAACCTGTCATTCCCTTGTTCGTGTATTAAGCATTAAAAAATAAAAACAATAATAATTTTGCCGTATTATTCTTTTCGATAAATTGTGTTTGACAATTTGTTGTGTATATATGTAGAATTATATTAAAATCCTCAGGAAAATAGTCTTTAACTCTTTATCGAATTTTAAACGTGTTAATGATAAACTTCATTGTATAAAAGAAGAAAAAAAAAACGTGTTAATGATTCCTACCAGTATCGGGTCATTTATATAAAAAGAGTCTGATAGTAAATTCAAACTTCATTGTATACCAAAAAATATGTGTATGATAAGATTTGAAGATAGGTTTAAATACTCCTATAATATGTAGTACTACTATTAAATATTAAGTAATTTTTTATAAGACATTAATTGCATTTATTTTTTCATATAATATTTATTTATAAAGTGTTAACAAAACTATAAGAAGATTAGCATTACTTAAAATCAAAATATTACCTCGGATTTTATTTTATTTTTATAAAAAACAAGTAATGATGTATTTTACAGTATAAAGGAATCCTTATTAATGATACCGAGGGCTTTTAGCTTACGGTCTACAGAAATATTCAAATATGTTTGGATGCACCTTTTTTCTTTTTTTGTTGAATAGTTAAGATCTACCTTATCTCTCTTATGAAAGGAATGTCCACCATATAATACTATTTGTATTAATGTAAGGGTAACTTATGAAGATAGGATGCTATTAACTTCTCTACCAGAAAAAGCATGCGACTAATTAACAGGTCACTGTTTCAACCAAACCAGGACATGATAAAGAGTGTTAGGGTCCTTTCGCACGTTTTATTGTACTATATTGTGCAGAGGGGCACATTAAATGAGGAAATATTTTAATCGTTCATTAAAAATGTATACTAGTTGAGAATAAATTTTAACAATTGTGTGATTTGTTTTCTGTATATAGTCATATATTTAAGTTTAGCTGTTAATTTTTTAATAATTAGTTATAACTATTTTTTAGGAAATGGAAAATACAGAGAGAAATATGATTTTAAAATGTTCTTATTTAAATTTCAAATATATTTTTTTTCTTTCTCCATTTTATTAATGTATCAAAGATTCGGTAAAACTTAAAAGTGTCAGACAAACACGTGTTGCACAGCTGTAGTCACCACTCACTAGTGTAGCAGGACTAAACCCCAGCTAGCTAGTAGCTACTCTTTTTATGGCATTGACTACAGTATTTATAATTACTGCTGTATTTATAATGTGTTTGGCCATTTTGGGTGAGAGGGAGAAAGAGAGAAATATTGAAAAGAATTTTGGCCATTTTCTTTTCCCGTAAAAAGTAGATCATCTTTTGAAATGTTAAATCAATACAGATAAAAAAAAAAAACAGTCCTCAACAACAGTCAGTACCCAAGGAAAATAGCTTTGGAGTACCAATTTTGTATCTAGAGAAACTTATAATATATATTTTTTTTATCATTAACAAGTAACTTTAGCATATTGATTAAAAAATTAAAAAATATTTATTACTAACATAATTACACTTTTTATCCTTAACTTATTATTATTTTATTATTATTGTTTTTACAAAATTTCTCCAACTTTTTAATTTTTTTACAAATTTTACTCTTAATTTTTTTTGACAAATTTCATCCTTAACTTTTGTGCTTATTAATAGATAAAATTTATAATTTTCTTAAAAGTTGAAGAAAATGCACTAAATCAAAAGTTGAAGTTAAAGTTTGTCAAAAATTAAAAAAAATTGGAGTAAAAACTGTAATTAAACCTAAAGTTTAAATCATATTTGGATGGTGAAAAAATAATTTTAACTTTATTTTATTATATATGTTTGATAAAAATCACTTTAAAGGTATTTATAACTGAATTTCAATATCAAATTTTCTGTTTGTCAAGAAGGCAAAAGCTAAGCTATTTCTTCACTGGCATTCATCTGGTAAATTAATCAAAATATAAATGTACTTTGGTTTACAGTGAGGAAATTACAGAAATGAAAAATTCTGATAAAAATAACACTAAAAAAATCGTATGAAAGTAGTACTTTGTAATATTTAAAAAAATGAATAATATGTGTGTGTCAGGTGTGATGCATCATATAGAATGTTTAGGGAAATTATTAAGCACCTGGAACAAAACAGGAGGAGAAAAAGATAGTTCTGGGCCAATGACTTGGTGAGAGACGAGCAACTTGTACAAGGGCCAATCCTTCATGGCTAGCCACTCATCTAGGGTTTTGTTGCACTTGGCCTCAATGAACCTTGCTCCACAATCATTGCACTTGATTAAGGGTCGACCGGAATCCGATCGCCGGAACCGGCCACAGGTGATGAAGTAATGGTTGAACAAAGTGAACATGCCATCCTTAATTTTCATGATGGTTAGGTCTTGTGCAGCCTCACTATCAAAGAAGTACACCACTCTAAGGTAGTGAAGCTTCATGGCCAAGTCCAAGCCACCCGGGTTGTGGAATACGTCCGACCCGGTGGCCCGGCCCGGCCCAACTGAGGATAGCCTCACATCATGCACTACACTCTCTTCTAAGACCATTTTTTGGTTTGATCCTAGAAATTAAAAGAGAGAGATATCACAAGGTCAAGAGGGTTTGGTTGTGTGTTGTTGTTGTTGTAAGAAAGTGAATGCATATATATAGAATGATGAGTGGTGTCATAAGTGAGGGACCATGGAATGGCTAGTTGGAGATTTAATGGAAACTTTCTATGCTTTTCATTCCCATTGGGTCGTACCAAATAAACGGTTAGAAACGATCACTTCCTAATTGAAGTAACATAAATATTTTTTAAGAAAATTTTATTGTCCATTTTACAAAACTCTTATTTAATTATTCTTTTGTATTGATTATTTTCAATTAAAATATCCTTAATTGTTTTAGTCCATAATAATAAATGTTATAAATTATCTTTTTATCTCTCTTATGAAAATTGAATATATTAATTTAAAAATTGAAACTCATTGTTATTATTATTATTATTATTCTCTCTCCACACTTTAATTAATTAGGTGAAAAATAATTAGAAGAAAAAATTTAAATAACTAGTCCCACTAATTTTAAGAGTAATTTTAGGAAAAAATTACAAATAAATCTAATGTATCACTTAAATTAACAAATTTAATTATCACTTTTTTTTTCTGTAAAAAACAATTTTTTAAATATGTTTAAATTAATTATAAATGTCTTATATTCATAAACGAAAGAAGTTTGGACTCAGAATCGCTTAATGCAAATTCAAAAGAGCAGAAAATATTATTAATAAGTGCATTAAAAATATTAGTAAAAAATTAATAAATAAACGAATTTATCATTAAATTCGTATTGGAAATCATGAAAGAATTTATATATTCTTTTACAACATTTATAATGATTTGGAAGGAGTAATATTACATTTTTCATTAAAAAATTTACATTTTTTGTTAGCATTTTTCATACACTCCTCTTTGTTTCTTTTTAATTGTCAGATTATATTTGACAATGTTTTGTTTCTTTTTTTATCCTGTTTTTTGCTTTTTTCTATTCTGAAAAACTGTCATCGTCAAAATTCAAAATAACGTGAATTACTTTTTGTTAATTATATTATTATTTTTACTTAATTTTTAATTAATTTACACTTATGCATTTACTATAGAATAGAGATGAAAAAGAATAAAATAAAAAAATCCAAAACTATTTTATTTGAATAAAAAAATTATTACTTGTTTTAAGTTTTTACATAAAAAAAACTTTAAAAAAGACAGATGAGAGAACGAATGAAATAATTTTTAAGCAAATATTAAAAACACTGGTTAAAGAAATAAAAAAAGTAAACTTTTTAATGAAATACGTAAAAATATGTTTTTCTATGACTTTTATATACGTTTTTATATAATTTTATAAAAATTATTTATTAATTAATATTTTTAAGGTACTAATTATTAATTAGTAATATTTTTTTAAAAAATAACAATATCCTATTTTTTAAACTCCGTACTTCTTTCTACACAAGTATACAGCTGCCAAAATTTTGATCCAAATTTTGTTCGGCCATCACTGTCTCTCTTTATCCGTATCTTCTCATTAGTCAAGTCATAGTCATCAATTTATTTCATCTAATAGTTCATATTCATGAAAATTGGTCAATTTACTTTTTAAACTAAAAAAAAAATTCGTCAATTTGTTCAGTTATTATAGTCACAGATTAGTTATCGTTAATAAATACTACCTTAATCAATACTATATTAAGATATTTGTTCATTAGCATAAAAATTTATCAATATTATTAATTAGCGACTAATCTGTTAACCAATCTCCAAAAACATTGAATGATTTGTATAAATAATACGTAATCCATTTTTAATAATATTTATCAATTTAGTGATAAATATACTAATAACGAAATAAATTAACTAATCGTCAGAAAACTATATTAAAGGCAATCATTTAGTTTGATTTAGATAAAAAGAGACTAGTATCGAAAAAAAAGAAGATAAAAAGAAACTAGGGGATAACTTATAAAGTTTGTGCAATAATTTAAGATCTCATTCGTTTTGTTTATATGTAAAAAAATAATTTATTTAACGAAAAACTGTGATATTTGACCTAAGAAAAAAAATAAAGACTAGGAAAAAGTTGACTGAAAAACATCTATTTACATCAAATTTCTATATATAAAAAAAAAGATATTATGCAATACAGTAAAAAAAATATGGAATGGAATAACTGCGAGAATTTTCTTTTACGATTCCTGCTTTCCCTTTTATACCCGGACTCATTTACTACTAATGTGATAAATTTTACAGGATAGCTAATAAGTTATTGTCCCTGGCCCACATCCACATGGTAATTAATATTATAGCCTGGTGACTGGTGAGTGGTGACATCTCGCAGATTTATAGAGGAAAATTATTGATCGATATCATCCACATTGCCAATTTATACCCAGTAATTTGCAACTAATTTCTCTGTCACAAGGGATATTTGTAATCCTAAATAAGAAAAATGCTTATATCATTTCTATGAATTTGGTGTTTCGACTTTCAATAACGTTTGAAGTTTTGAACTGACTCAAACTATGGTTTGGATGCTAGTAGCATCAACAGAAATTCAGAAGTTAAAAGTATATAATTACTCAAACTGTGAATTCTTAAAATTCAATATCATATATTTTAAATTATTTTATTTACTTTCCAAATTATATTATTACCTTTTGGTTATTTTATACTGAGTCGGTGGCTACTTTTAAAATATCAAACTACCAATGTTTAAGATGTACATTGTGATTATGAGCTTTCCATGTAAGAATGAAAAACATAAATTATCCAAGTCATATAATTATATTTGAATAGTTAAAATTTAAAATCTCATTATTGCTTAAAAGAGTTATGTAAATTTTTTTTAAAAAAAAAAAACTTGTATGATTTGTATTATTTAAGCTTAACCATTCATATAAATCGTCTCATCCAAAAGTAAAGCAACTGAAATTCATGCTTTAAATCCAATATATAACTTTTATTTAAAATAATATATATTTTTAAAAATATTTTAGGCCTCATTTCTCATTGGATCCATCCTATAAGGCAGGTATACTTTAAATTCGAGTAAAATATATATATACTCACAAGTTCACAATTAATTTTCGTGTATATCACCAGCTTGCATAGCTGAATACGGGGGAACATGCACGTTCGTGTTACTGATGCAACGTACAAGTATGCAACTTATCTGAATTGAATAGGCATCACTTTCATGTTCATCAACCTTGATCGAGTTTAAACAGGTGTCAATGGCCTATTGATAGAAATGAATAATGTCTGAGAAAGTGGTTGAAGTGAAGATATAATACTCCTACTACAATGCATGCTGATGTAGGTAACTAAATCTGGGTTGCTAAATTAATATGCCATCAAAGTTTTAAATTCGATGTAGTTCCATTGGTTTATAGCTGACACCTAGACACTTCATTTTGCCCGTTGAACTCAAGGTAAAATCAATAGCTTTGTGCAGCTCATGTGTCCTGCTTAGTTTTTTACAATAGATCGGAGTCTAGCTCTGTCAAGTTCAAAGTTTTCGATGCTCACCGTTGCAATGATTTTCATTTTTGGCTAATGCAAAAAAAAGAAAAAGAAATAACAATTTAAAGTTAAAAGGTTTTATAATTAGCTTTATTTAAGCTTTTGTCATTTAATTATATTGTGCCTGTGGTAGTTTTTTTTTAGTTTTTATTAGTATTATTTTTTATCATTAGATATATCGTATATTTTTGGTTGTTTAGGTAAAGTAAAAGCGTGAATCAATGCTACAATAATGAATTTTGTACACACAATCGGGTGCTTGCCTGAGCATTCTTTCTGCTTCATTCACCAACACCTTTTAATACTACACCAGTAAAAAGTTAGTTTATATATAAAAAAAATGCCAGAATACAGCATCTGAAATTAATTGAGCATGGGCACATTGGATGGCGCTACAAATTGGATTCAAAATTTCTCTTCAAATACCTAAAGGACAGAGATCAAAATGCAGCATAATAGTGTTAGGTTTTGTGAAGGTAATGAAGTTATGGTGGATGGCATTCAAAAGATTTATTTATAGACTAAAGAACATAAATTGGATGACATTTACCCATCTTCATTTTTTTGTTCTCTTTCTCTTATCTTTCCTTTTAGGTTCTTATTCACATGGACTAGTCAAAAATTTTATATCAACTAATAATATATCCAAAATAGTACATATATAATACGTAGTGAACAAATTTTATCCCATGAGTTAATTCTCTTTCTCCTCTTAGTTTCATCATAATTAGTAGTAATAAGTAAGTATTGTCTCTCGATTCAATTTTGTCTGTATACAAAATAAACCTTCCACCGTATAATAGAAAAGAAAGAGATCTCCTGTCTCTTGGTCCCCTCAATCATCTTTTCCTTTGAACCCAAATTGGACCGATTCAATTCAAGGGTAGATGAAGCTCTATCAATTATGGAAGGAAGCTGCTTGGAGCATCCAACATTTTTATTGGTACATCCAGTAGTTTTTTAAAATGCCAAAATTATCCTTATTTATATTTTAAAATAAAATAATTAAAATTTAAAAAAAAAACTCATACAGATCATAATCCTTTTAAAAAAAATCAATTTTAAAATTTTCAATTATTTTTTTATAACTAATTAAAAAATAAATAAATAAATTCATACGAACTGATGATCCGTATGAATTATATGAATTGACAATTCATATATTTTAAAAAAAAATAATTTTAAATTTGTTAATCATTTTTCTAATAATTAAAAATTAAAAAGATTACTGATCCGTATCAATTTGTATGAATTCATATGACTCATATGAATCATCAATCTATATGAGTTTTTTTAATTATTTTTAAAATTTTAAATTATTTTTTTAAAAAAAGTGATTAAAAATTAAAAATAAAATTATACGGATAGCTAATTCGTAGGATCCATACGCTGTATGAGTTATACAGATCACAAATCATCTATTTGTATGAGTCATACATATTGTCAATATGTATTTAAAAAAAAAAGTAAATCATATTTTAATCCTTTTACTGTCTTACTAGGTTAGGAGAACAACTCCCATTATATATGGAAAGGTTCATTACCCTCTTTATATCCTTTAATTTCTTGACTCCACATTCTAAGTACGTTCGTTGTAACTAATTCATTCAATTGGAGCAAAAGCTTTTGGTTTTCTTGAAAAGCCATACAATCTCCACTTCTTTGTTATGCTAGCCCAGGTCTTCATTTCGTCAACTAATGATGCAATAAATAACTTTGTTAATTATTTAGCCTTTGCTTAAATTTCATAGAACTGCGTAATCTCATTTTGTTAATTTGACTAAAAGAAATAAACTTGTTAATAAAGTTCCGGTGAAGTTTCACAGAATAAATTTTGGTTGTAACTAATTTTGAGAATTTCATCATCAATAAGAATAAAAATAATGTCGATCCAACAGGCCTAAAGTGAATTTAAAGAAAAATAAAAGAGTTACATGTTAGAATTTTTTGTCAAAATATTTATGATCTATATACATATATATCATTTTTATCAATATATACATGGCTTTTTTTTGCTTTATAAAAATTAATAATAAATATTTTTTTTTTGAATTTAAAGCTTAAGTTTTAATTGTTTTATTTTCGGGTTGATTTGTTTTTTTTAAAGGACCTTTTGCGTTCATCTGAATTAGAAAATTGGGACATGAAAACGAAGGATAAGGGCAAAAAAAGTTGTTTAATTTATGAATCCGAATTAAAATCAAGTGAAATTAGATCCTAATATTTTAATTTTTTTTCCTTTTCAGTGTTTATTTATTTTAGTTTTTTTTTTCCTTTTTAGTGTTTATTTATTTTAGGCAAATTTGCACTTTTAGTCCCCCAGTTTATTTCCAATTTCGGATTTGGTCCCTCTATAATTTAATTTACAAATTTGGTCCCCAATTTTATAAATCTCTGCAAAATTGGTTATGGAAGTCCGATTTGGATATTAACCGTTAACCTCAGACGATGACTGCCACGTGTCAATACCACGTATCAACATTTGAGTAGTTTTCTGTAAAAACTTCATTTTTTGTAGGTAAAATTATACTTTTGGTCCCCTAGTTTTACTCAAATTTCAATTTTGATCCCCTTATAATTTAATTCACACATTTGGTCCCCTAGTTTTATAAATCCCTTTATAAATTCAGCCAAATTTTATTACTGGAGAAGTTGTATTTCAAATTTCAAACAAAAATATCATTGTCATACATGGGCCACTTAAGTAGTCGTATACACATAATATCGCATGGAGAAAAAAAAAAGAAAAAAAAAGGGAGTTATTACAGAACCTGTTAAAGTAAGATATCTGAAAATTTCATACTCAAGTTGGAATTCATGCGTCACTTTCCCAAGTTGAACAACCCCGGAAGTGGGAGAGAGACAAATAGTGATTTTTCTTTGGATTTCAAGTGAGTGAAAAACTTGCGATGAAAAAGAAGTGCGAAATTTATCAAGACCTACCATATTTCTAACACCATTAGCTAAACCATTCAAAAGATCAATTTTGCAGGAACAATTTATAAAGGGATTTATAAAATTGGGGGACTAAATGTGTGAATTAAACTATAGGGGGACCAAAATCGAAATTGAAGTAAAATTGAGGGACCAAAAGTGTAATTTTACCTATAAAAAATGAAGTCTTTACGGGAAATCACTCAGACGTTGACACGTGACAGTCAATGTCTGAGGTTAACGGTCAACATCCAAATCGAGCTTTCAGACCAATTTTGCAGAGATTTATAAAATTGGGGACCAAATTTGTAAATTAAATTATAGGGAAACCAAATCCGTAATTTGAGATAAAGTGAGGGACCAATTTTACAATTTTGCCTTTATTTTAGTGTTTATTTGAATTCTTAAAAGGAAAATATTTAATTACTTACTGTTTTATTATCATTTTTTCTTCGTATAAAAATGATATAAAATTTCAGCTAGTAGGTGTCCAAGTAAAGTTGCCGGACCTCCTACGTCATCAGTATTACACGGATCGACATGAACCTAGCTCAGCAAACCAGGTTTTGCTAACCTTGTTATAGAAAATCCCTTTCAAGCCGCAGGGTTAGATACGTGTCTTAGTTATTATTATTATTATTATTATTATTATATGTCGAAGTCATACTTAGTTATGATAGCTAGCTAACTCTTTTATTAACTATAATAATTGGCTACACGTTGCAGCTGCATCATTCATACATCAAACCACTGGATTCCGAAATTTGCAAATGGCCTTCCCAAACCAAGGGATTTAAAAGAATAAGAAAATACGTCTATTTAGAATTGTTTGGATAAATATACTCATATACTTCTCTAAAAACACTTATTGAAAAAAAATTAAAATTAAAAAAAGATATTCTTCATAAACTAAAATTATCTCATGCATGAACTAAATTGTAAAAATTCTTCCATATGAGCTTTTGTAAAACATGAATTTTAAATTATGAAAAACTTATTTTTTTATCCTAAAAAGTATTTTTTGGATAAATTTATCCATGCAGACATACAGGCCTTATACTAAATAAATAAGGGATTCTTAATTTTGTACGTACTTTTGAATGTAATAAGGATGAGTTGAATACTAAAAAATTAAAGAGTAAGGAGAATTTCTTACTTTTAGCATAAAAATGTTGTTATGAGTGGTAAATAAATGACCCACAAACTAAGGCTGAAAATAAATTAAATGATCCATGTTGGGGGTATATTTGTGTATAAATAGCAGCAAAGAAGGCATAATAAATAGGGGAGTAGTGGACTTGGAACAGCTCAACAGCAAGCCAACATACACAGTGGTTCTGGCCCTGATGGTACTCGCTTCTCTCTCTCTCTCTCTCTCTCTCTCTCTCTCTCTCTCTCTCTATATATATATATATATATATATATATATATATATATATATATATATATATTGTCTGATAATAAAAAAAAATGTTGTGCATGTTCAATGACAGAAACAAGCTTGCTAGCTAGGAGTTTCTCTGTACCCTATAATTAGAATGGTGATATATCACTTTTTTCGTGTAATCTAAAGAAGCTGTGTATTCTACTGTAAGAAGAAATTTATCTGAAATCACACGCTTATCCCAATTCTGTTGCCATTTATGGAGTAATGGAGATCAACCCTCAAACCTGAATGGTCCCGACTCCCCACGTTGGTTCATTTGCTTTCTCCAATGAAAAATTGATATTTATTATTGAAATACTTCTAATATATACTGCACCCATTCTTATATAATAAATTCAATTTTTATTTATCAAAGTAAAATATTTTTTCATAGTCTTTTTCATCCACTTAGTATCTTCAATAAAAATCATTTGCCTTTTACCTATTTTAATTTTCATTAAATTGTAAAACTGGCACAAATCATTTACCATACACTCTTTTTTTCTTCTTCTTTTCATGCATGGCGCGTCATTCATAGTAAGAGACACATGACTTATTTTTTTTAAATTTAAATTTTTTGGATTTTGTTTAATTTGATACTTCAATAATTATAATGTCAATTTATTTTCTACATTTATTGATAAAAAAAAAAGAAGAGAAGGTTGCAGAACAAGCCTATTAACAAGGATATGAGAGTCTTCACTTCACATGGTATGGTAATTGCAGAATGAACGCTTTGGTGGTGCATGCATGCAGATGCGCTGTCAGTTGTCTAGTGGTTAGAGGCTAACTCATTAAAGAGGATGCCAACAGAATTTATAGCATTGGTTCAACACTTCAATTCAACGGTTCAACTTGTCACCAAAACTACATATTATTCAATACATGTACCATATGTACTATAATATTTATATCTTAATGGCCAATTGCTGAAAGTTTGAATCAATAATTAAAAGTACATACATTCAAAATAATAATAATTAAAATTACATATGATATAAATGTGCATTCTGAATTCTAAGGTGCAAAAGAAGAAAAAAATACTTTTAAGCTCCATGTTGACTTTGTTATATTAATGGGTTAAAAATAAAACAAAAAACTAAAACCACACCCAATATTAATACAGACTAAAAAGGGTACATTTAAATTTACTAATATATTTTAATTATTTTTAAAAATTTATTAAAAAGATAGAAATAAACAAACTTTAAAATTGTCATCATATTTCTTTTTTGGCGTGTTGTCATATTTTAAAATACATCCAAGGTAACATATTCCTTTTAAAACTAAAGTGAATATACGTTACAAATCCCATACATCCAAGGTAAAATTGTTTAGGACTCTAATAAAACCACAAAGCATAGTATTTTTATTTTTTTTTGTTGAATGACAAAGCATAGTATTTGACATCATAATTCGTTAAGCAGACGTACACAACCGAAAACAAATAAAAAATCAATTGAGATATTTCTCACACTTCATCATATAAAAATCACTATCATAACCTGTAGGAATAATATGAATAGATTGTATAATTGATTTTTTTTTCTTCTACTGATTTTATAATTTTTAATCAATTTTAATTAACTAAAAAATATATGTTTAAAAAAGTGCAACAAAAAATGTATAACTAACACTTCTCTGAGTTATAATCTTCTTTAGCAAACATTTAGAGCATGCTTGTTTTTCATTTTTGCCGATTAAAAAAAATGTTTAATTTCGCGTTTACATGACAGAAACTTGAGTCTTAAATTAGTCAAACTTAATTTTTCATTTACCATCATGGTTGTTAATTAGTTACAGACTTTATTTGGATGGTCCAGACTCAAGTAAGTTAAAGCTATTTCTAATAGGTTTTGCATCCACTCTAACACGAGTCCATAAATTTATTGCACACATATCCCTGAATCGCAATAGAATATAAAAAAGTATATATGAGTATTAGAACTCATTTTAATAATTATACACCTAAAATCAATTTTAATTACAAATTTCCATACAACTTTGTATAACAAAATAAATTTTTTAATATTTATTATAAAAAAATCACATTACAACAAACTCAAACTCAAGTTTACCTAGAATCGAATCTAGAAATTCACATTCATTCAAAATCAATTCTATATTATAAACACGATCCAAACGCACACCAACTAGTGAGAATCTTTATAAATACACGTACAATGAGAGATCAACACATATAAGCTCAAGTAAATAAAACTAATATTTGATACCATTATTTATTAACAACGAAATATTATGTACTGTAAGATAGTTAACTTTGTAGTAGTCTCTTTAAAAATTAATTTGGAAGAAATTTATAATTAATTAATATTATAAATACTGTATGAAAATAAAATTCAAATAAATTTTCTTTTATCGGATTTTATACCATCATTTCAGTCAGAAAACTGAAGACTTAGCTTCATCACCACTTTTGTGTTCTGCATCAGACTTGGACCAAGTGGTATCTGACACGTTCCCACGAAGATAAATAAGCTAATGTGCCAACTTCTAGCAAGGATGGGGCGTCATTCATTGTGAGGGACCGAACCATGTTCTTAATTATTATTATATATATATCCATGAAATATATTTTTTTTGCCTCCTAATTAAATTTTCTACTTCTATCATAAATTTGGCCATAAGCCCAGACTATTCTCACTTGATCACTATAACTGTAATCATTTTACGTTTGTTCTTACAAAAACAAAATTGTGACTTTTCGTCCCTACAAATGCATAAAATTTTAGTTTTGCTTCTATGTTCCCTGTGCAAACACTGGGGAATAGTTTAATTTTCTAATCATATAAAATTGCTATAAAAAAGCATTTTCATACAAAAACTAAAACTTTTTGTTTTTTTTTTTACTTAAGTGAGGAAAGGAAATTTCAGCCTAAGGGGTGAAATCCCAACTATAGGTTGACACCTGGCCCCCTACTAGGCTCAAACAACCCCCTGAAATACCAAAAAACAGGATCACGAATGAAACATGAAGGAAGGAAGGAAGGTTAGAACTATTACGACTAAGGTCAGACAAAATAAAGGTTGGGAGAAAATCCCAAAATGAAATGTTGGGAGAAAGTCCCACCAACAGAAACCTGTATTATGCACACTGAAGCCTGCAAAAGACTAAAACTTCAAATAAGAATAGCTATACAAACACACAAGTGGATAATTTAACTTTAACCATTATTATGCTTTCCAACGTCGAACCAATACATTTAATTTAAGATGCATATATTTCGAACAGACTTTGACTTTATGTGGCTTAATCAAAAGTACTATAACGTTGGACCTATATTTTTCAAAATCATGGTAGATAATTTATTTTTAATGTTTGTAACAAAAAAAATTACTATAATTGTACCCAAAAAAATTTATTATTAATGTTCATGTCGGATGATAAAATAATACTAATAATATTCGTGTCTTTTCAATTGTCATAATATTTTCGTCATAAAGATTCACGGTTGACAAAGGAATGATTTTATCTTTTAAATAAATAAGACAAAGGAATGCTTGTTTTTTTTGTTCAGTTCATTAGCTTTTTAATCTTTCCTCTTGTTTTTAGTTCTAGGCTTGGCCGTCCTTTATCAACAAATAAAAACAACTAGCATAACTCTACTGGGCCAAAGCCCAAATATATAAGATATATATGTTATTCAATGTTTTATCTCTGAAAAACATGAAGGTCAATTGCGTCTTGCATCTCCACAATTACTTTCTGCACCTTTTGAAGTTTTTAGAACACCTAATCTAGAATGTAAAATTATATTTCAGGTTAACCTTTTCGAAATATAAAAATAAAACTCACATAATTTAGGTATGATATGGTAATTCTAGTTTCTTTTGAAGTTTGTCTTGACATGAAAACTCACTTTGTAGCAAGACCTTTTAGTTAAGTCTATAAATTTACTTGTAAATAAATTAATAAGCCAAAAATTATATGTAAATAAGCTTATTTAATCCTTTAAATAAATTAACAAATATAATCTCAAAATATTATAATAAAATTTTAATATAATATAATAACAAAATATTATTATTTGTACTTATTAAGCTTAACTATAACTCTTAAAAAAACTTATTTAATATATAGATAAGTTCAAACTTCAAATTTAAAAAATTAATCAACTCAAGGTTTGTTAAGTCTATCCTTAACATATTCCAACTTATTTGCACCCATGCATCCGTGATGTCTCCCTCACGCTAGAAGAAGCGTGAGATCCCGTCGTGTACTTTCATGGAGATGTCATTAAGGATTTTTGTCATCAAGTTAATTAGTTCCTTCACAATGCAAAGTATATATAATCAATTTAATTCCTCAACCATGTCAAACAAAGAATCCTCAACCGTGTAAAATGTCATCAAATTTTTTAAGATTGCATCACACTCATTTTTTGCGTTATGATAGAAAGACAAATTTTATAACACGTTAGATAACCGTAAGTGAGACAAAGAGAGTAAATTGATTATTTTTTTTAAATGAATTGAAGTGATGGGCATTTTTTTTTAAAGTAGAAATCGGAGTTTTTTCAATTTATTTTTTCTCCTTTTGCTTTATAACTATTATGCTTCACACACAGTGTTCTGAACATTCAGTACAAAAATACCAACAACCGGATTTATTTAAACATTGTATTATTTGCATGGTGTGTACGGTTGACATATAGTTATATTCATATTCCTTATGTATGTGATCAAATACTTAATTGAATTCTCGGTTTTGTGTCTATAAAAAAAAATTGAAATCAACCCTTTAAATAGATCTTTATATTATAAAAGATTATTTTTCATTCTTGGTTGGAAGATACTTGAACTCTTGTGTTTATCTTTGTAGCTAATTTTACTATTCTCACTTAGCTTTTATGTAACAGTATTGGTAGCAGTAAGCAGTAGCTTCTTTTTCTGTCAAATGAATTAGTTGTTCCAGGTCTAGTGAGGGCTCAGATACCATTTTTTTTTTTTTGAATAACTGATACCAATTTGTTAGAAATGTATGATCAGAAGTCAGAACTACAGATTTGGGAATGCCTTATTCGTTTATTGATAGTCTGGTATCGCTATATAATGGTCTGACAAGATAATAACAGAATATAAAAAGAAAAAAAGAAAACGGAAGATAAGAAACATCTACAACTAGAAATACGGAAACAGATCTTAAACAACAATTGCACTATCCTAGATAACAGGGCTCTTTTTTAACACAGATAAATCTTAAACAGAAAATCCTAAACCTTTTTTGCTTATATTTTTATCAGCAATTTTTTTTAAAAACTAGAATATGGGGTTTACTACTATGTTGCTTAAACTTATAAATGCTTAATCAAATATATAATATTTAGGTACAAAAATTCTGAGTGTGTACGTACGTAGCAGGTCCCTCTGTCTAATTGTCGTAGGCTCCACTATTTTTTTTTTGTCGAAAGCTTAGATTTTTTTTAAAAAAAAATAATGTAGCATAATTAATTGAGGATATGGGACCATTCCCTCTCTACCAGGTTTGTGTCGCACAAAGCAAGGCGATATTGCTTTCAGCGAAAGAGTTACATAGAAAAAAAATAAAATCCGTTAAGTACATTTTAGGATAAGTCAATTTGTTCTCAACATTTTCCAGAGATATTTTGGGCTTTGGTGGTGGTGTTATTTTGATTTCTCTGGAGTGACAGAAACTTAGCTGAGCATTGAATAAGACTCAGTACCTTATAGCTTCTTTTTGCTGTTGAATCTTAGCAAAAAAAAAAATGGCATGCAATCACAAGGTTCAATCATTAGGAGAAGAAAGTGAATACCCCAACTGAATAGATTCCTCCTTAACTATGACATGTTCGATAATTTAATGCATAGATGCACTTTGTAATTTACCCACATTTATAAACCCCCGCCCCCACCGTAAAAAAATGTTGGAAATCTTATGCAACAACCCAAAAAACCATAAATGGTACCCCTACTTGCAATATCCCTTCATGCTCGACACTGGGATAGCATTGACTTGTCTTCACCTTAATGAAAGATGGTTAGTAAAAAAGTTGTTTCATTTGAGGATATTTTGCAAAGAGTTGTTTAAAAAGAAAATATTCAAAGCAAATTTACAAAACATGAAAGTCACCTTTCACATCTTAACTATTACCAAGTGGACCCCAACCCTCTTAGTCAATTTAAGACCATCATTTCTTTAAAAAAAAAGACACACATATATATTATCCCTTATGATATAGTTCCATTCAACCTTGATCATTAACACTAAAGCAAAATGATTCAATGACCAATAAAATTTACAGGAAACTGAATAAATGAATCCGATTACTTCTTTTCCCCTTCTCTATCATACATATTCTCGTAAAATAAGAGTTCTATGTTACAAATCAAAATTGTGGTGGAGTTGCAAAGACCACATCTAGTTTCACTTAGACATTCTCATTCTCAATTAGAAAGAGCAGCTCAGCTCTCAGCAAAAAAAGGAAAAGAAGTTGCACAAGCTTGTACCTCTCCCCTCCCCCTCCCTCTCCACAACCTGTACAAATTCTCTGTAGTCTAAATGAATTACTATGATGCACAAGGTGAGAACTGAGAACTGCACCCCCAATCTGGCAGCACCAAGCATGCAACTTGTGACAGATGTTCCCCTTCCAATCAGTAAGAAAATCAAGACAATCAGTCGACACGAGTCACCATCCAAATAGTTTTTAAGATAGCAACCAATCAATCACTCGCTACTCGCTGTCAGTGTGCAAGTAACAAAAGAATGCATCAAGAAATTTGGAATCATTTTCTGGCCCATGATGCCGTTCTTCCCGCACAGTGTCAAAGGAGGGTTCCTTGTGCACACATAATTGAGATTCAAGTATCGTGTTACAATTAAATAATCAATCAGTACGGAATGACGTATGGAAGAGCAAAAACATCTGCGGGCTCTATGCGCAGAGCTTCTGCCCATACCTGAGGTGTCTCCCCAACCTCTATTGAAGATTTCACCACAGATTTTCTTTCTTGTGAAACATTGGTGTCAAATAGCCACTCTTGATCATCAAAATCAGACCACTGCTCCACCTTAGGTACTGAATATACCTGGCCTAAGTACTTGGTATCTGGATGGGGTGGCTTTGCAGATGCTTCAGTTACCAAAGTAGCTGGCACAGTGGCAGTGGGAGTCTTGATTGAAGAAGCTGCAAATGGCTTACTTTCAATGATCCCATTTATCTTGCTTTCTTTCTTTTCTACCTTAACACTGGTGGCTTCTCGTGGCCTATCTGAAGCATTTGGAATGGATACTTGGCAAGGTTCCCATACCCTTCCATTTTCATTGAATGGATGAGAGGAAGACAATTTTGGAAACTTATTGGGCAAACTGTCATTGACTGTAACAAATTTTTTTAAAAAAAGTTATAACCTGTCAGTCAACAGCAAAATAATGTGTACAAACTTGCGAAAACTTGTCAACATGACTGAAAAAATACCAATAATTGAAATATCAAATATAAGCATGTGACATCAGGGAAAACCCACCATTATCTCACAGGACGTAGTATCTGGTATTAGCTTATTAGGTCAGCAATATACTAGTCCAAATCCAATAAGAGAAACATCTTATTCTTTTTTAAATACAACTTAACAGGATCACTGAGTAGAAATGAGAACAAGACTCATCATAAGTAACACTCACCATGTGGAACTCCATTTGACTCAATGTCCTTCCGCTTCTTACGATTTTCTCCACTGACAGTGTTCCCATGGCTGTTCCTAGAAGGCTGTGCGAAAGAATTTGAATTTATAAGTCCAACTTTGTTGCTTTCTTTTAATTTATTTTGCTCTGTTGTTTTAAGTTCACCATGCTCCTTAGCTTTCTCCTCCTTTTTCTTCTCTTTATCCCTGTCTTTGTCCTTCCCATGCCCTTTCTTCTCCTTCTCTTTATCTTTCCTTTTATCTCTTCGTTTATCATCTTTTTTCTCCTTAACCTTTTCCTTTCCTTCATCTTTCTTTTCCTTAACCTTCCTTTCTTCTGTCTTTTCCTTGGCCTTTTCTTTTTCATCTTTCTTTTCCTTAACCTTTTCTTTACCTTCAACTGTTGCTTCCAAATTCCTTTCAAAATACTTTCCCAATAGTTTGGGTATTCCATCAACTCTAGGATGAAAATTTCCAACATGATTCTGAACTGGTGCTGCATTTCCAATTGGCCGGACCTCATCCTGTATTCCTCGCCCATCAATCTTCTTAACATCAAGACCCATATCCTTGAGTTTTTCATTACCATCAGACCTGGTGCCACCACCTTTAGCCACCAACCTAACAGTCCCCTCATCTTTTCTATGGTTTGTATTTGTAAATTTATGAACCAATTGATGGTTAGCTCCTCCATCATCATCCTTAATCCTCCGATCCAACTCCAGGAGGAACTTTGAATCCTTGTTCTCTTCAGCCAGATGATTTTTCTCTCTAGCCTTCTCCCCATTGTTGCCAGCATACTGTTTGGTGAGTCTGTTCTCAAACAAGATACCCTTCTTATTGTCTTGCTTAATTTCCTTTTGATGGGGTTTACCTGCGTTGAGACCCTCAGCTTGTCTTGGGAACCCTTTGTCATCTGCAGTACTGCTTTTACTTTTATCTCTATCTTTGCTCTTGTCCTTGTCTTTATCCTTATCTTTCTTTTTCTCTCTGTGTTTTTCCTTTTTGTCCTTCTTTTCCTTATGCTTCCCATCTCTTCCTTCTTTCTCTCTCTTTTCCTTGCTTTCCCTCTTCTCTTTGTCCTTCTTATCTTTCTTATGTTTTTTTTCTTTCTGCTTTTCCTGCAAGTCATATGGTGAGAAGAGATGTTAAGAACAACAATCAAATAAGGAATCAACCAAAATGGCTTCACAACCTCATCACCCAAGAGCAATCAAAGAAAAAAAAAGAATATCAATAGTAAAACACGCACACACAAAAAAGGTTCATGTCTCCTTGACAATCATATATCTCCAAGGAAAAAGCCACAACAATAACAACAGGATCAAAGTTCTTCAATACACATTGTCTACCGACAAAGTATTCTAAATTCTAGGAGAGCACATTACAGCCAACTATAACCAAACTAAGAGGGAAAGCACAATTCCATTGAAGTCAAAATAAAAGTATAGCAATGCACTTTGATGCCTTATTAAACATTCCCAATGATTAGATTCTTTAAACCCAACAGAAACAATTTCATTCTTAGAGGCTACTGTCGGCCATTCTGATCCATATTCTCTTTCTTTTTTGGCTTTTGAAACATATTAGAAATAAGATATGCTACAACACTTTTAACGGAAGTTCGGTATTCTATGCCTGATATTGAAATAAAAAGATCAGAGAAGTGCAAATGACATGTCTTATTAAGGACTAAAAATAAAAAAACTCCAGAAAATAAAATATACATGTCCAGTTATAAGTTATAACCCATAGATGAACGACCAGGAAACTTCAATGATACCAAGGAAAATACCCATCTATGTTCCAATAGTTGAATCAAAATGAATGCAAAATTGAACAAACCTTGATCATTTTATTCCTCAAAAAAATTAAGGCATAGAACAAACAACAAAGCCACTGCTTTTCATCTTCTAAGTCACAAGAAGTAGTCCAATACACCGTAACAAAAGTCGTAACTATACTGAGCTCCATTAGGATACTCCTTGTAGAGGAGCATCCTAAGTAAAACAGATGAGACTCTAGGATCTTCATCTAGTGTGAAATTATCCCCATTTAGTTTTTGAACCGCCATGACAATGCAGTGTGATGAAATGTTTAAATAAACAGACTGGATTGATCACTTGAACTGGTCTGGCCATGAACCAGCTATGTCTCTAATTCAAACACTTTCAAGACCTTATTGCTATGATTTTATACTTAGATAACTAAGATTTTTATTATCTATGGTTATAAATGCCTTTAGTTGACTTACATTATTTTGACCTTATGCATCATTGTAATATACACACTTCCTTCCTGTCATAAAACATATGAAATTCTAGTTAGAAATACTCTGATGACTCCCCCCTAAAGAGAGAAAGTAAGAGTGTGTCTACCCTTGATTTGAAATGGATAAAGTTTACAAGATGATTTAATTCAAATCAAGAGTGAATACAAGCTAATTTTCTCACTTTACACCTCACTTTAAAGGAGTTAAACCCCAGTTTATCATTCTACAGAGTATCAAGGGTTATTACGCTTATTAATCTACATCAGGTCTCACTGGCTCAATTTCCAATTTGATTTTAAAAACATTGACACGATTCAAGAATATGCTCTACAAGCCAACTCCTACATGGAGGATTTGATGAACTTATGGTTAGAAACGAACTGCTAATGTTAAAAAATAATTATATTATAATGCTTAGTAAAAGGAAAGACTAAATAAAACTATTGAAATGTAATCATTTAAATAAGGAATGGGTTGCAACTGAATGCAGTCATCACCTCCCACATGCAGAATGTTTAAAACTTCATTTTTTGTATCCATTTGACAATCAATTTTATCACCAAAACTTCTTATATAAGCATTAAAATGATATTGAAACAGGATCTAAACAAAATGGGAACAAAGCATAGCAGTTTTGGTCTTTGTAAATGAGGAGAAACTTGCAATTATACAAATATTAGAACCTGATTAGGAAAATATTTGCACAGAGTGAAACACTTCAACCTCCATTCTATTTCAAAATCCATACAAATGTCCCCCACAATGTACAAATACCAACTTCAAAACTGCCCACATTATCTTCCCTGGATTTTCCTCACTTTCTTTCACAAACTTCCTCTATACAATGATGATCATTGAGGTTTCGATAACAGAAGGAAGAAATTACAAAAATTAGAAGGAAAAAAAGGACCAATTGAAGGACTCTACTCTTGAAAAAATTATCAAACCAAAAGGCTAAAGTAATTATTATCATGCAATACATTGGTCATGCAATTCAAATTATGTAGTTCAAGTCGGTTCCTATAATGCAATACCTTAAAGGCTTAATCATATACTTAAAACTCCCATCAACTAAAAATATAAGCAAACACCCTGATCCACAGAAGTAAATCTACTGCATAACGTACTCCCTTTAATGAATCAACCAATGCAATAATCTAGCTGATCTACATAACTTCAACCTCCATACTCAAACATCCTCATCCAACAAACAGATGCTGCTTTATTATTTTCTCTTCCTCCTCAAAATTTTCAAATTCCTTCTTATAGGAAAGCTCAGCTACCTATAAGAGATTCTACTGCTAACAGAATCCAATTAAAAGTTGAAGCAAAGAAATGGTATAATAGAAAGAAACAAATAAAAAATCATCAGAAGAGATATTGCCACTAGCCAATCTCTCCAGATAGTCAGATACCAGTGGGTTGGTGGAAGTCCAGTCCAGCAAGGAAAAGAGAGGCATTGTGGGGGAACAGGAGATAAAGTGTGGACCAAAGAGTCAGAGTCACTACCCATGAAGAGGCCCAGAGGTCACTGCTGAACTCAGAGAAGCATCACAGACAAAAAAAAAGGGGGACCAGGGGAGAAGGGGGGCTCACATCAATACACAATCAGAAATTTTAGGGCACCCATTGCATCTTTATATAGTACCACTTCATGAAACTTGCAATACAATAGTAGAGAAGAAGTATCTTGAGAGCACCATAGGTGACTAACTATGGTCCTGAATTGAAAAGACAGGATAATCAATAATGTTTTGATATGGTAAAAACGCACACCATATCAACCAAAAAGAAAAGCTACACTAACAATTTTCAATGTCACCTAACAAGAAGAATGATAGATTTACACTTAAAATTAAGGGAATGAGTTGACTAGCATCATTGTCAGTCAAATTAAGAATTTAACGCAGATACTTGACTAAATATTAATCAGTTCATTCCTTTCAATATAAAATCAACCCGAAGTAATTAATTTGCATCCATAACTTATATGATGATTTCATTAGCAAATCATAGTTGGCCCTGAAAATATATAACTTATTAGTCTAATCAAGATAAACATAACACAAACTCAAGGGACAAATAAATTGCTGTAACCAAAAGAATCTATACAAGAACAAAATACAAAATTTCCAACCTTGATCACCTCATCATAGCAACCTCTAGACAAAATAAACTCAAAAAATTCATGTTTGATTCAAGAAGTCATAGTAGCCAACTAACCGGAGATTAAACATTTAGTATTAGTATATTTTACATATATCAAACCCTCAGAATTTCCTATAGGATCATCTAAGAAGAATACAACAACAAAAGCCTTTTCCCAATAGTTGGAATCTGCTACACGAATCAAACCATGCCATTGTACTACATCAAAAACCCAGCTTTTGCCAAGGCTATTTTTAGATCATGGTATTTTGTAATGGTTTTACTGAAATTTTCCTTGGTAATCACAACAAAATATGTTCAGGTAGAAAAGACAAAATAAGAAACTGAAAAAGTCAAAATTATTTATACAAAATCATAAACCCAACTATTTACAATCAAATCAGTGTGAATTCTTGGTCTTCATCTTCTCAGTCGAGTCAGTCCCACTTGTGTAAAAATCAATTGGTTGGGCCCAAGAATATCTAGAACCAATTTTTGCCAGTGTAATTAACTTACTCTATGCATCTGATTAGCCTCCCATTGAGAATACACAAATAATATATCTAACCATGGACTGTCCTTATTCTTCACAGCTATTATTTCAACAAAGACATAGAACTAACAATTTGCCTCAACGTGCAAGAGCAGATCATTACAACTTGCTTAAGTCAATTTGAACCCCAAAAATGATTATAATTCTACGACCTTACTCTAAATTCATTTTAGATGAAGTGAAATGCTTTGTTCTATGACTGACAAGATCAAGGATATTTAAAGATGCTGCTTTAAAAAAATCAGCAAGTATTACAAAGAATATTAGAAGAATCTCCAAAACCAAAATATAAATGAACAATCTCTACTGATACTAACTTTTTGCTTCAATACCTAAGGTGCCAAGGCACACCATCAAGCCCAAAGTTCATCATTTTACAACAAAAGGACTCATAACTTGATTACTCATGATTACTTATTCAATATTAATCATAGGCTAATGTTTTGAAGATCCCATACTCCTACAAAACAAGCAAAACAATCCATAACAAAATCATATATTATGTGAAACCGATTGCACTGGTATGTGTTTACTTTGACAGGCATGCCAAAATAATACAGAAATGTAAATGATAACTCCACTTCTAAGTTCTAACATGAAAGTACAAATCAAATTCACTTCAAAAACTAAAATCCTATGACCTGCTGTCAAAACAATGTATAAAATTGTTAACAACAGGCATAAAACAAGTGGAGCATACACACTTTTAATCATCATAATATCCTTTCCTCTTCACCAGTAATGACATAATTTTCTCCAATCAATCCTCTTGAAACTTATATATTTTCAGGAGTACAGGAGTACATACCATAACAGTCCAAAAATCAAAATTTTGGACACAGCACAGAAAACCTAACATCTTGTAAACAAATAAGACAGATAAAGTAGAGTAAATCACGTGAACCAACTTCCATCAACAAAATGCACAACCCCTACTAATAACTGTAGGCCATACCAGATACTGTAATGTAACTATGTAAGCCTCCAATCATCTTTGCACTCATACCGAAGAAGATCTGTTATACTTTCATGGCTTATGTGATCGTTCAAAAGAGGCCAATTAAAATGTTTCTAGCAAGAATTTTACAATGAACTCCAAACAAATTGAATTTATATTATTAAGAAGAAACAAATGAAAAATTAAGGAGTAGAAAATTAATTCGAACATGAATGCATTCAGCACTTGCTCTAGAGAAACATTTTAATGTTCCATTCAGAAAATAAAGTCTATCAATATACATTTAACGTTATGCGATTCACAAAAAACTCCATTTTGCATCACAATTAAATGCATGTCAAATTATATGTACAATGTGAGTGTAGGAAAAGTATATTAACCTTTTCTAATAAGTCCACTTCATCTGTTATAGCCTTCTTTCCATATCCTGGTGGTGGAAATGGAAAACAACGCGACATTGCACAAAATCCAAATACGCCTAGTGTAAAATTCTTCTAAATTTGAGAGTGCTTGAATTAGTTTCCAGTAGCCCTGTTCCAGAAAGGGAACGAACCAGCAACTATGCTCCTGTCCATGCACCATGTCACCGCATTCATTTCCAGCTTTAATATTCCTCCATAAGCCTCTTACTACAAACACAAATTGTGGAAACCACCAAGGTTTACTACCCTCACCAAAATATTCAAACAGCTCAAACTATACTACTAAAAATTGATTCAAAATCAACGCACAGCACAGCAACCACTTGTTTTCTAACTACTTAAAGTCGGCAAATGGTTCAACACAATTCCAATCAGTACATGTTTCCTACACTAGTGTTAAGCTCAGGCTAACTATATCAATTCAAAGGGCTGCTTCAGAAACCAAAAAGGACCACTGAAATCAGATACTCTAGTTTCCTTGTGAACCCACTAAGAATCAACAGCTTTTTCTTTGTGTCAAATCCCTAAACCAAAATGATCCCCCAGCAAAGACAAAAAACAAAAACACCAAAAATGAAGACCCAGAAGGCTTTATAGTGTGCCCAAGAACGGTTCTCCAAATCCTGATCACCGATTCCCTGTTATTAATATAGACAATCTTCTTCCATGCTCAAAGAAGCAATATTAAACACCATCTTAAGCAATCTGCAAGTGCGAATGCTCAACCACCGTAGCTCTAAATCCACAATATGAACCCCTGAAAAGATCAGAGCCCATGCCCATTTTACGCAACCCCCACGGAGAGAATGAACAAGCACAGTCTTCCTTTCAATCACACCCTCCGATCAAAACCCTAATCACTCGGGAATTTTCCAATTTGGACAAGTGCCCCCCAGTTACGATCCAATGAAACCCTAAAAAAACACACAAACAAGCTGAGTACACATACCCGAAAAAATACCCACAAGGAATGAAAACCCTAATCCTAATTCCGAAAATTTTGTTGATTAAACACCCAAAAAAAAGGAGCATAAAGCAGCAAAATTGAAGGGGAATAAAGAGAATCAAGCACTTTTTTGAAACCTAAGCAATAATGGGCATCGATCAAAAGGGGAAAAAGAAGCTCTGATTCGAAGCGTTAACGGGACAGGAAAAAAATAGTGAAATATCGGTCGATGAAGAAGAGTCCAAGTGAAATTTGTTGCATAAGATTACCTAGTCCGCTACAAAGTGACCATTGTAGGAGGACAAGAATCACAAGATCTCTCTCTCTCTCTCTCTTTCACATGAATAAATAGAAGAAAGAGAGAACAACAATCTCAATATACACAAAACTATGTATATCTATATGTACATATAATATATAATATATGATTTTGGGGGAAGTACTTTTTTCTTTGTGTGTTCTGTGTTGTTGTTGTTGCTATGGTATGCTATTCACAAAGCAAGAGCCGTTATTAGTCTCTAGATTCTGGGTTTTGTTGTTTCTCTTTGTTTACCACTCTGCTTCTTTTCTTTTCTTTTCTTCTGTTCTCTCTCTTTCTCTATCAGGTTATGGGTATATGTTTGCGTTTCTGTGCTTGTGTGTTGTCCGTAAATATATATATATCTCATCATTATTGTTAGTGTTATTGGTCATGTGTTTCTTTTTCTTTATTTTTTTTCTCACTTTCTATGCTCTTTCTCTCTATTCCTAAGGGGGCTGATGTGCTGTTTTTGCGTTCGGAAGTTACACGCGAGGATGAAAAATAATTGAAAACCCAAATGCCGAAACCAAACCAGAACAAAAAGGAAGGGCAACAATGGAATGCCAAGCAAAGCCACATGTCCATTGTCCATCACACTCGATGTATATGTACTAGTGTAATTTAACATGTCAAGTACCAACATAATATGTGGTCAAGGATTTCAATCTCAAGTCTATTTATATGAAAAAATATTTCTTTTCATATGAATATTTTGTGTAACCACTAGACATTTTAGTTTGAGATATTTTTATAAGTTTTGATCTTTTAAGTTGATTATAAAATAAATTATCAATCCATTTAAACACACTTAAATTATTGTTTCTTTTCAATATATGTTATATAGGAATCATATTTAAATCATCTTTTACAAACTCAACATAAATTATTAACTTAATTACATTCATTGATTCTTATATGAATATTTTAATAAACATTTGTTATAAGATTTTTTTTTTTAAGAAGTTGAAGTTGAAGATGTTAATTTCTTGTGTTTGGTTTATCATTTAAAAATAATATTTTTCAGTAAACATTGTTTTTCAATAATGTTTTTACATAGTTTTTTTATAAAATTATTTTCATGGGAAAGATAAACATATAAGTTTCTCAAGCTAAAAAATAATTATTGTGATTAAAAAATTTATCATGATACTCTTATTATATCATTTAATTTAATATGATAAATAATTAAAATTTAAGGGAAAGTTCTATTAAATATTAACATACAAATATTTTATTCTTAATATATATATATATTCTCAATCAAACATATTTTTATTAGAGATTAATCCCTAACTCTCAAGTGAGTTACCTTCCATTAAAAAAATGTCAATATAATTTTTCATTTATCTACTTAGTTTATAAATTGAGTTTAATGTTTATACATTAATGGTATAAAATATTTTTATATTATCATTTAATTATAAATTATTGTTTGAATTATTTTAAGATAATTATTTAAAAAAAAAATTAGCATGTATAATAGATTGTGATGGAATGATTGCGTTTTTTACACGGCTAATGCATGATTTTTTTTTTCTCTTATAAATTTGTTAGACTAAAATTTATGATTATGTTGTTATGTTTGGATAAAAGTTGAAAACATGGTTTGATGATTCTAATGCACATTTTTTAAGTTCAGGTGGCGAAATAAGGAAAGAAGAAAATGTCGTTTTGGAAATCAAAGTATTTTTTAGTTCCTTCAATTGATATTCAAACATGGACTATAACTATAATTTATTTATATTTTATTGAAAGTGGATTTTGTTTCGAGGATTTGTTAATTTGATTTGTATTCCGATTTAAAATCTCTATTTATTTCCTTTAAATTTGAAATGATAATACATGAACTTATAGTCAGTTTCTTTTCATAGTTCTGGTAAGCTAGCAACATTCAGTTTTTAGTTGACAGTGTGTACAAGTCAAAATATTATTTTTCTTATTCACTTAAGACCATGATTTTTTTATATAAGAATAAAAAACATGTACTGAATTTATTACAACTTAAGCATCATACTTAATTAATTAGCAAACAAAAATGAATAACCAACTTTGATTTGGTTATTGGACAATTAATTTTAATAAATAAAAACAATTTTGGGTGATTTCAATAAGTATAAATTTTTACAAGCAAAACATTTATTGAATTCATTCTGCTAAAGAAATCCAATTTGAGATCAACTTGGTCAATTTGACAAATGTAATAGACAATATGTAAAAAATTTCCAAGTTAAAAGAATTGGAATGACTAATATGAGTGAATAAGATAAATATGGAAAGCAAATTAACCAAAAGAAATTAATTGTAATATGAAATTTCATAAATGCAGAGTAAATGTAGCAAATTAAGGGTGTGTTTGGTTTGTATTTTCATTTTCTGTTTTTATTTTTTGAAAACTATTTTTATTTTCAAAAAATTATAATTCTGAAAACATGTTTGGTTTGATTTTTTGTTTTCTATTTTCAATACTGAATATTTATGATAGGTTAACTTATTATCTTTTTTATTTTTAAATTTATTTAAAATTATATTTATTGTCATCGCATTTTTATTTTATTCAAAATGAGATTTTTGTTTTGAATTGAAAACACTAAAAATGAAATTTTATTATTTTCATTTTTTACTTGTTTCCTATTTTCATTTTTATTAAAAATATTTTTAAAAATTCAATCAAACATATTTTTATCATCATTTTCAATTTTCACTGAAAATAAAAACAAAAAATAGTCAAACCAAACACCCCACAAGAATAGAAAGGGAAAAGGAGACAAATATCAAGTGAATTGAAATTTAAAGAAAAGTAGATAAACTGAAAGCTCTATTAAAACATTAATTGTCTTGAAACACTAAAATGTCTTTTAGTTTTACAGGCATTTACCTCACACCTCACCGTACACATCTACCAAAGAGAAGCATCAACGTTCGGGAAGGAGTTTGGCTTGGAATTAAAACATGAATGATCAACTATGAAATATGGGATAAGTTCGTTGGTTTGCCTTGATTTGAACCACAAATTTTTTAAGTATAATAGTAATTGATTTTTTAAATTTTAAAATATTATTATATATGTCATGTATAATAATAATAATTTAATATAAATGAATAGATGAACATGTTTAAATAAATTGAGTCGGATTTGACAAAAATATAAAAAATTGATAGTACTAATCATGAACACTTCTAAATACAATGACAAATTCACAAGATGTAAAAAGAGAATACAACATGAGAAAGTAGAGGAATCCTACGATTTAGCATTACATACTTGTTGATGCATTTTATTCCTTTCCACCATTTCTAAATTCAAAACAATTTTGGTCCATTTGGGTGTGTATGAATAAAAGGTTCTACGGGACACTAAATGAACAACATTTTATTAAATATTTTCAATACTTTTCATATAACTAACTAACAAGTATCTAGTACATGGTATATATGTGCTGATAAAATGGCATGGATATGCGTATATATGTAAATTTTCAAAAATATAAATTAAATAAGTTTATTCAATAAAAAATATTTTCTCAACAATGAAATACAAGTATTTAAAACTTTTATTTTAAATAATAACTTAATTAATAAAGTAACATTTTAAAAATAATTGTGAATACCACATTGTACTTATGTTTATAAAAAAAGTATTCCATAGTTTGTTTTGCCCCGGATTTTTTCTTTTTTAAATCAAACATAACACAATAACTTTTTTGTTATTTAATATTATAATTTTTAACAAATTAAATAGATCCTATATATTCTACAAAAGAAGAATTTTTCTTAACTTCTTGCACATCCACCCACTTATTTACATGGTTTTTTCCCATAATATGTTTTCTTCTCATTTGTGTAACTTTTCTATCCATTTTTTTCTCAATCTTTTAAACTTTTTCCTAGTCATTTAGTTACATGACTTTTCTTCCTGTTTTACTTAACCATCTGAATTATCTTTTTCTTATTTTTCCTTGTCTATTTACATAGTTTTCACTTGTATAAACATATTATTTAATGTGTGCATGTGTTTGTGTAGATACAGAGAGAGGACATTTATTTAATGTTATTTGTAATTTTTTAAACATATTTTCAATGTTCATTTTTATTGATTCATTAATTTCTATACATAAAATTTATGTAAGTTTAGTATTATTTTTCAGTGTTATTTTTATGAGAAACTCTTACATAGACACAAACTCAACACATTATTTTTAGGCACATTCAATAAGAATTTTACAATTAATAAAATAAAACAAATAAAAAATCAGAATATCAAGTAAAATTAAATTTTGATAATCTTTATTTTTTTGCTAAACTTCATTGAAATTGAAATACATAAAAGGATTATAATTTGAATTTAGAAAATATAATTTAAATTTCAAAAATAATGTATTTTGGTAGTGTAAAATTGTAGAGTATTCTATTTTTAAATAATAAATTTAATAATACAAATGAAACACGTTGATTTATTCAGTTTATACAATATATCAAAATTTTAAAATTAAAATCAAACGATTGCTATAATTAATAATATTTAAAAAGAAGAATTATAAAGTAAGTTAAACTTAAGAAAAAAAATCCTCAATCTGAAGTAGCATAATATTTAAGGTGTAGTTTGTTTTAGTTTTTAACTTTTTGTTTATAAGTTTTTCTTCTTAAAAATTATTAATTAATTATAATTATACTTGAAATACAATAGTTAATTTTGGTTTAACTATCTTATATAAATTATTTAAAAGTTTAGTTTAACTTTTTACAAGTCTAATATAAGTTATCTTATATAAATTTGAGACCACATTCATTATTTTATATAAATTAATTTGAATTTTCTTAAAAACATAATTAAAATCTCACTTTTTAGTAATATTAACAAATAAAATTGTGAACTTACTTATAAATAAGTTAATTAATATACTTATGTAAATTTAAACTTTAATAAATTAATAAACATATAATTTCAAAAGATCATAATAAAATTCAATATAATAATACATTATGTACATTATTTAAGAAATCTTGTATAATCTTTGACACATTATTTATAACACATGTAGTATTAAACCCCAAATCTAAGAGAGTTATTAAATGAGAAATAGGATCATTAAAATTTATGACTTCTAATAAATTTTAACTAATAATAAATATTGTGTTTAAAACAATATGCTAAAAATGCACCTCTATAATTTCTAGTTTATTTAAATGAGTAAACTTATTAAGATTAACCTTTTTGGTATCTTTGGATAAGATAAGCAACTTTGAAAGAGAGAAAAAAAAAAAAAAACAGCCGTATATCAAATTATCTAGTTTGCATATTAAATTCAAAAAAGTTTTAAAAAGATAAGATTTTTATCGGAAATATTTTGAAATTCAAAAAGAAAGATTAATTGATCTATAACATGAATAGATGAGTTCCAAGCGTGCCTTTGGCTTCAATGTTTCAAAGAAACCAGCGTCATGGCTTAAAAAAAGAAAGAGAACCCTGTTGACTTAAGAGTCAGCTTTCAACTCTGAAAGCGATCAAAGAAAAAAAAATGTTTGGGTTTTCTCAGCAACATAACAATGTTGATAATAATGGTGGGACCAGCAGTTTGAGTGATGATGAGGATGATTTGACTCGGTTCTTTGATTATGACACTGCGCCGGGGCAGAATCTAGATGAGCTATTCGCGCCGAGCATTGTCACTCAGCTTCCTCCCATGTTGCCGGCGGAGGCCACCCAACACCACCATACATTGCCTCAGCACGTGAATCAGATTGTGTCGTCGTCTCCGGTCGATTTGCCCAGCCACGTCCCAATTGAGGCACTGGTGCAGCAGAATGGTGGTTCATCGGTTCAGCGTCAGAGAGGAAAAGGGTTGCAATGGACTGTAGAAGAACACATGTACACTTTCATTATTGCTGCAATTTTTCTGATTGGATTGAACTTGTTTTAAAGAGATAAATTATTTAATCTAATCACTTTAATTTTTTTAGTTTATCGTCTATTCTGTTTTTTTTATTGGGATCAGTTTTTGGTTTTAGTCTCAAGGAACCGTTTCTTTCACGAACTATTTCTTTAATCTTAAAAATACAGTGTTTTCTATAACCTCGAATTGGATCTGAAGTGTTCTCAGCATTTAAGAATACAAATATTAAGTCAATTTGGATCTTTAGTTTTTCACTATTTTACTTTTTCTTTACATGCTCTGACTTGAGGGCATTCATTGTTTCGCTGTCAATTTGTTGTTGCTTTTCAACTAATTACCGTGAAATGTTTCAGATAAGACACGCACAAAACAATTTTTGGTTCCCAATAAACACAGTATATAGAGAAAAGACCAAGATCCATTGTGAAAAATTGCGTTGTATTATTTAATATATTTTAAGATGTTGTTTTAATTTTTCTTCCGAATCTTTTATTGAACTGAAATGAAGTCTGAAAAATTTATTAAATTTTCATCTCATATTTGTTTTTTCATGACAGGAAATTTTTAGTTGCACTTGACGAAGTTGGCAAGGGAGACTGGATAACCATCTCAAAACATATTGGAACAAAATCTTCTACTCAAGTTGCTAGTCATGCTCAAAAATACTACCTTCGCCAAAAAGCCAAAAAGAAAATAAGAAAAAGCATTCATGACATTACTTTAAATACAATTTCTCACCAGGATGACACACAAAATTCAACTCCTCATCCAGATCCTGAAATTCAACCAGTTCATGAAATTCACCAAATGCAAGAAATGCCACCAAACAGCATGACTCATCAAATGAGTGGATTCGAATATTTTGCCAATCAACAAGTCCATGAAATACAACAAATGCAAGACATATTGTCGGTGTATCCATCAAACAACATAACTCATCAAATGGGTGGATTTGAACATTTTGTCAATCAACAAGTTCATGAAATGCCGGTGTATCCACCAAACAACATGACTCATCAAATGAGTGGATTTGAACATTTTGCGAATCAACAAGTCCATGAAATGCAACAAATGCAAGACATATTGTCGATGTATCCATCAAACAACATGATTCATCAAATGAATGGATCTGAATATTTTGTCAATCAACAAGTCCATGAAATGCCGGTGCATCCACCAAACAACATGACTCATCAAATGAGTGGATTTCAATATCTTGCTAATCAACAAGTCCATAAAATACAACAAATGCAAGACATATTGCCGGCGTATCCATCAAATAACATGACTCACCAAATGAGCGGATTTGAATGTTCTAATAAAGACTTTGGAAGAGGTTGCTACAAGCCGGAGTATCCACCAAACAACACTAGTTCATCCAACAATTAAATTGCTTTACGTTTAGGTGTTAATGCACTACTTTCATCCATTTTGTTTTTGGAAATTCCACCAAATTATTTTTGTTTACTCCCCGCATAGATTTTGGTCTCTGGTCTGTTTTAAGGTGTAGGAGTCGATTTTTTTTTCTTTCTCGAGATATGATGTGTGCTTTGAGCATGTGTCTTGAACAATTGAGATAGAGTAGGATTTTTTATTTGTGACTTATTGATTACCTTTCCTTGAAGGACTTTTAATATCTTTTAATTTTATTTAGTTTATAAAGTAATTAGGAGTTTTGATAATTTCATTGTTGTTGGTGCAAATTATATTTGTATTCATTTGTGCTTTTAGGATGTGAGGTGTGAATAAGTATAATTTATCTTTATATTCATTTTTATAGTTGCTATTACAACTTGAGCTCCTTCTAACTCAGTAAGTCATATTATTGCTGTATGGTTAATGAAAATGTGTCTGCATTTTACAAAAAATAAATAATCTGTTTCTTTTATCTCTTAGTTTCCAATTTGATCCAGTTTTAAAATTCAATAACTCAGTCAGGTGGGATCGATGCTATTTAGTAGTTAGTACCATATCTTAGTCTTTCATTCGATATTAATTTAGATGCTGATGCATTATTAGATATAATATTTCTTCACACAGCTTGTTTTACCATTCTATTTTTGGAATTTCATCAAGATATGATTCTTTAGAGACAGTAGAGATTGTGGGTTGTTTTAAGGGTTAGAGTCATGTTTTTTTGAGGCCATGACGTATAATTTGAGTTGAGTATTCAAGTGAACGGTTATTTCTCTTGTTTTTAGAATCAGCATTTCCAACTGGAATAAGCATTAAAAGTGGTGAGATCTCATGCCTGTCCTTAAAAGGATTATGTTGTACAGCAACGATTTGGATTTGTCCACTTCTATCATGTGAGGCCCACAAGTACAACACAAGAAAGGGACAATAGGAGAGAAAGGAATGTGAGAAATGCAAGAATGAAGATGTTAAAGATGCACGTGGCTACACAAAAAAGGATACAATCTGAAATGATTATACATGCAACAAGGTAGGATAATAAAAAATCGGTTAAGTGGTTTGGACACTTCCAAAGAAGCCACAAGAAGCACGGTTAAGGGAGAGTTAAAATGAAGTCGTCAAGGAGATCTATGATAAACAATATTTCTAAAACTTTAATTTTTAATCCATCCGAATGAGTCGTCGTACTGTCTGTGTGATTAAGGTAACCCCTAAACCTTAAGTACAACGATCAATGTATGGCTCCTCACTCAGTTTGAGTACACGGATCAAAAGTTCTCTCTATGATTTTTTTGCCAGATTTTGTGCTCAATCATCTGGCATAATATTTTGATAATCCCTCCCTCCATGAACGGATCTTGTTTTTTCACTAATTATCTCCCGGTTATCTTTGAAATGTTCACCGTAACACCACCATGTTTATCTAATATAGGAAGCAATAAGCCTATATATTTAGCTTTACGGTAAAAATAAATTCAGCTACAATGTATAAAGGATGAAGAAAGGAAAGGGATAAAAGACATGGATTTATTATTTTTAGACTTTTGATCTCTATCACTCTGATGAGAGAGTGTAATGTTTTATCTTACGCATGCGCAACTTTTCTTTTATCTCTGTCACTTTTACAGGAGTGGTTGCTAATATGTGTTTTACAAGAGTGAATTTCGTAATGGATTGTAAATCAGTGAATGAAGCATGGTCTTACTCACACAAAGCATGAAACATGGTCTTACTTACATACCAAAGAATAAAAAGCTATTTTCATGACATTATGTGGTCTTACTCACACAAAGCATACCTAGCTTGTCTTACACACACAAAGCATACCTACAATTATTGAGCTAAATTAACATTTCATGACATTATTGTAGTCCACTGTAACAAACTCGCCGCAATAGCGAGAAATTTGTAGTGCTAGTTAAGTGTCACTTTTCATGACATGGATTGGATATAGAGTTTTCTTGTCAATTACTTTCTTTTTTTTTGACTTTGATGTACAGGTCTTGACCAACCTTTAGTAATAATAGTATCATTCGTAATTAAAAAAAGAAGAAGTAAACTTCTATTTTTTATAATAAAAAGGACTAAATATATTTTAGGTTGTTATAAGTTAGAATTAATTTTTAAACTTTGCACTTAGTTTCTAATAAAAAAATTCTTGACTTTTGGTTCTGAAATTATATTACATTTTGTACAAAGAAAATTCTAAGTCAAGGGGGACTAAGTTAATTGTCACAAGTGACAACTCTCCTTACACAATTAAGCCATAAACCTGGTTTCAGACAGTTCTATAGTCCAATTTATAATCAAACACAAATGAAATTGGATAAAAGCTATTCACTTTGCAATTGTATAGATCAATAATGTGTAAGCTTAATTGCATTTATAACATGACATATTTTTATTTACTAGAATACATAAAGAACCATGTGAGGAAGGCAGGGAAAAAGGCAAAATAGAGTACACTTTAATTTCAACCTGAATAGGTAAGAATAAATAAGAAAAATAAAAAGGATTTGTGGTTTTGCACAATATATATATATATATATATATATATATATATATATATATATATATATATATGGATTCAACAAGGCTATCAATCAACAGTCAACATAGTCATGCAGTGTACAATATAGTTGAGAGAAAACACAGAACACAGCCAATTCGTTAGAGGAAACATGCTCATCATCTACTCAGTACTCACCTACCCACTTCAAGTTCAACTGTCTATCTATTCATATATATATACCCACCCTTCCAAACCACTTTGCAACATCCATCCAAGCCTTTTCTTTCCTAGCTACTACACTTTCATTCTTTGCTTCAGAAAATTAACTAGCTAGGATGGTCAGTGTTGAAGAGATCCGTAATGCACAACGTGCAGAGGGCCCTGCCACTGTCATGGCTATTGGCACCGCAACTCCTCCAAACTGTGTCGATCAGAGTACCTATCCTGACTATTATTTCCGCATCACCAACAGCGAGCACATGACCGAGCTCAAAGAAAAATTCAAGCGCATGTGTAAGATATATATCTCTCTCCTTTCTTCATTTCTTTATACAATATGTATATTGCTTATTTTCAACATATTCCTTTGATTTGATTAGTGATATTAATGAAATTTAATTTATTATTTCGATCAGGTGATAAGTCGATGATTAAGAAGCGATACATGTACTTAAATGAAGAAATCCTGAAAGAGAATCCGAGTGTTTGTGCTTACATGGCACCTTCGTTGGATGCAAGGCAAGACATGGTGGTTGTGGAGGTACCAAAGTTGGGAAAAGAGGCTGCAACTAAGGCAATCAAGGAATGGGGTCAACCCAAGTCCAAGATTACCCATCTCATCTTTTGCACCACTAGTGGTGTCGACATGCCTGGTGCTGATTATCAGCTCACTAAACTATTAGGCCTTCGCCCCTCCGTCAAGCGTTACATGATGTACCAACAAGGCTGCTTTGCCGGTGGCACGGTGCTTCGTTTGGCCAAAGACCTCGCTGAAAACAACAAGGGTGCTCGCGTGCTTGTCGTTTGTTCTGAGATCACCGCAGTCACATTCCGCGGCCCAACTGACACCCATCTTGATAGCCTTGTGGGTCAAGCCTTGTTTGGAGATGGTGCAGCCGCTGTCATTGTTGGATCAGACCCCTTACCAGTTGAAAAGCCTTTGTTTCAGCTTGTCTGGACTGCCCAGACAATCCTTCCAGACAGTGAAGGGGCTATTGATGGACACCTTCGCGAAGTTGGTCTCACTTTCCATCTCCTCAAGGATGTTCCTGGACTCATCTCCAAGAATATTGAGAAGGCCTTGGTTGAAGCCTTCCAACCCTTGGGAATCTCCGATTACAATTCTATCTTCTGGATTGCACACCCTGGTGGACCCGCAATTTTGGACCAAGTTGAGGCTAAGTTAGGCTTGAAGCCTGAAAAAATGGAAGCTACTAGACATGTGCTCAGCGAGTATGGTAACATGTCAAGTGCATGTGTGCTATTCATCTTGGATCAAATGAGGAAGAAATCAATAGAAAATGGACTTGGCACAACCGGTGAAGGCCTTGACTGGGGTGTGCTATTTGGTTTCGGCCCTGGACTCACCGTTGAGACTGTTGTGCTCCGCAGTGTCACTGTCTAATCCATATATCTTGTGCAAGACCAAGTCCTTTTCTTTCTTATTCATTCTTTCATGTTGAGTTTGAAAAATGTATTCTTTCTCTTCCTTTTTTTCCCTGCTTCCCTCACATGCTTCTTTTTTTATATCAGTAAATAAGAACATGTTATATTACTATTAATGCAATTAAGTTTTCACAAAATTCATCTATATATTCAGTTGCAAAGTGAATATCTCTTGTCCAATTTCATCTTTATTGAAAGATTCTTTGTGACTTGCTATAAAAGTGACTGTAGAACTTTGCAGGTTTATGGCTTAATTGTGTAAAGAGAATAGTGCCAATTAACGTAGTCCACTTAGGCTTAATTTTTTTTTTTTTTTTTTGTGTTGATTGAGTTATCTAACTGTGAGTCTGTGAGAAAAACATTATAAAAAAGGGATTAATAAGTATCAAGTAAACCTAGTAGGTAAGAAATTGCACTTCCTACCTTGATTACTTAATGAACAAAATCTAAGTCGACAAAGTGGTTGGACTGCTCTTCGCATTATTTGCCTTACAAGAGTTAACTACTTAACCACAATAGATAACATTTATCCATGACTTCGTATTAACACTTTAAAATAAATGTTCCATACCACCTATGAGGTGTAGTATGGGCTCTAAGGTTAGAATTTATGTTTCAGTTGGTATCATGCTGCAGCTTATGGTGTGCATCAATATGTGAAATCTATTACTCAATTTGTTTCAGTTTGTATTACATTTTCATTGTGTGCTTTTGATTTAATATATGAAATATCATAACGCAGTTTATCACTTTAGGTAGTTTTTATCATATTCCAGTTTATCTTGTGCTTCTGGTTGAGTATCAGATTGCAGTTTTTATCAGATTGTAGTTTATGGTGTGCTTCTGATTCAATATGTAAAATTTGTGACACAATTTGTTTCAGTTTTTATCTTATTGTAATTTATGATTTGGTTCTATCTGTGTATCATTTAGGTTTTGTTGTTCGGGTGATGGTGTGCTGTGAAATTTATCACAATCTCATGGGGTGCCAATTTGGCTCTGCTGCTCTGGCCATTGTATACCAATATGATTCTAATCATGGTATGTTAGTTTGTTTCTGGTTATGGTGTGTCAATTTTTTTTTACGTCTGTACCAATTTGATTCTGTTTTAGGGGCCTTGGTTTATTGTGAAATCTGTCACAATTTAGGGACATTTGTTAGTTTGTTTCAGTCATGGAGTTTTGTGATGTATTAATACCAACCAATTTACTTATGTAATGAGCATTTTAAAACCGAATGACCATTTAAAACCTTGCACATAAAAGCATAATTTTGATATCTCATTAGCATTTATTTGTCATTAGCATAACCTGTCACAACCAAGTTGTAATTCTTATCACACCCTTAAAATCTGACAAACTATAAATATCTAGTAAACCTAGTAGCTAAGAAAATGCACTTCTATCTTGATTACTTAAAGAATTAAATCTCAGTTGGGACAAAAAGTATGGTCATCATTTCGGATTATTGATTTTACATCAGTTAACTATTTCACCACATATAACACGTGTGTGTAGGTATTAACACGTTTATGGGGGGATATCCATATCACCTACCAGGTATAGTATAGGCTCCAATGTTAGAATTAGTAGTTATTTTCTGATAAAAATGTTCCTTATCACCGACCTGTTTTAGTCATAAATTATAATATGTTTACAAATACAAACTATATATAATATGATAAAAACAATACTATCATATTATTGAAGATAATTAATTGTAGAAAAATGTATCATTGCTTACTTTGCAATACAATCATGACTCAAGAGTCTTCCTATTTAGGCAACTGATAATCAAGAATAACAGGAAATATGTGGTTGGTCCAATAACAATTCAATAGTGGGTGGCCCAATAGGCTAAAAAAATGGTAGGATACTTTCTTAGTATTAGGGACTAAATCAACCCCAAAAAATCGACGTTAAATGAAGATCGTCCAAGTTTTATTTAAACCACATCTTTAATTCGATGTGGGACTAAACCATCATCCTTGAAGTTTCAATTAAGGCAACCCCAAAGAGGCCCCAACTAAAGAAGGATAGGACTGACGGCAATTAAGGTGGTTTTCCAACATATCCCTTACTGAATCTACATAATTTTCGTCCGTATAAATCTCCATAGCAAGACTTCCACCTCTTTTGAGCAAGAGTCCTCCGGAGATGACGTAGGAAGTGCATTTTCTTAGCTACTAGGTTTACTTGATACTTTTTTTTTTACTGCGGTTTACTTGATACTTATTGATCTGTTTCATATAATGTTGTATATCACAGTCAAATAACTCACCCAAGACAGAAAATTTTAAGCTAAACTGGACTAAGTTAATCGGCACAACTCTCTTTACACAAACCACATAATTCCAAACAGTTCTACAGTCCAATTTATACACAATCACGAAGAATCTTTTGTTGGAGATGAAATTGGTAAAAATAAAATAGAAGATATTCACTTTGCAACTGTATAGTATAGATCAATTGTGTATAAGCTTAATTGCATTAATAATAAGATGTGTTCTCGTTTAGTGTTTACTGGTATACAAAAAAGAAGAATGTGAGAAAGCAAAAGAGAAAGAATACATTTTTCAAACTAAAAAAGCAATAATACATAAGAAGAAAAGAAGGATCTGTGTTCTTGCTCAATATATATGATTAGACAGTGACACTGCGGAGTACAACAGTCTCAACAGTGAGTCCAGGACCGAAACCAAATAGCACACCCCAGTCAAGGCCTTCGCCGGTTGTGCCAAGTCCATTTTCTATTGATTTCTTCCGCATTTGATCCAAGATGAATAGCACACATGCACTTGACATGTTACCATACTCGCTGAGCACATGCCTAGTAGCTTCCATTTTTTCAGGCTTCAAGCCTAACTTAGCCTCCACTTGGTCCAAAATTGCGGGTCCACCAGGGTGTGCAATCCAGAAGATAGAATTGTAATCGGAGATTCCCAAGGGTTGGAAGGCTTCAACCAAGGCCTTCTCAATATTCTTGGAGATGAGTCCAGGAACATCCTTGAGGAGATGGAAAGTGAGACCAACTTCGCGAAGGTGTCCATCAATAGCCCCTTCACTGTCTGGAAGGATTGTCTGGGCAGTCCAGACAAGCTGAAACAAAGGCTTTTCAACTGGTAAGGGGTCTGATCCAACAATGACAGCGGCTGCACCATCTCCAAACAAGGCTTGACCCACAAGGCTATCAAGATGGGTGTCAGTTGGGCCGCGGAATGTGACTGCGGTGATCTCAGAACAAACGACAAGCACGCGAGCACCCTTGTTGTTTTCAGCGAGGTCTTTGGCCAAACGAAGCACCGTGCCACCGGCAAAGCAGCCTTGTTGGTACATCATGTAACGCTTGACGGAGGGACGAAGGCCTAATAGTTTAGTGAGCTGATAATCAGCACCAGGCATGTCGACACCACTAGTGGTGCAAAAGATGAGATGGGTAATCTTGGACTTGGGTTGACCCCATTCCTTGATTGCCTTAGTTGCAGCCTCTTTTCCCAACTTTGGTACCTCCATAACCACCATGTCTTGCCTTGCATCCAACGAAGGTGCCATATATGCACAAACACTGGGATTCTCCTTCAGGATCTCTTCGTTTAAGTACATGTATCGCTTCTTAATCATCGACTTATCACCTGAAATAATAAATTAAATTTCATTGATATCATTAATGAAATCAAAGGTATATGTTGGAAATAAGCAACATGCATATTATATAATGAAATGAAGATAGGATAAAAGAGAGAGATATCTTACACATGCGTTTGAATTTTTCTTTGAGCTCGGTCATGTGCTCGCTGTTGGTGATGCGGAAATAATAGTCAGGATAGGTACTCTGATCCACGCAGTTGGGAGGAGTGGCGGTGCCAATAGCCATGACAGTGGCAGGGCCTTCTGCACGTTGTGCCTGACGGATCTCTTCAACACTCACCATTGTAATAATTAATTTTGTGAATGAACTAATGAAGCTATAGCTTGCAGCAAATTAAAGAATGAAAGTAATTAAGGAGTAGCTAGGCACGAAAGAAAAGGGTATGAGGGTGGGAATGAATGTGGCAAAGTGGCTCAGATATATATATACATGCATAATTGAAAAGGGTGGGTAGGTAGATGCGCGCATGCTTCCTCTGGACTACGCTTTTTTTTCTTTCAAATATATGGTGTATGTACCGCATGTCTAAGTAGACTGTTGACTCTCCCAACACACCAACCCATTCTTTTCCCCCAATAATCAGCAAATTTTTTTTTTGTTCTCCATAGTCCATACTTCTTTACAATTGCTTCTCCTAATTTTGGAATTACTTTTTTATTTCTGGTTAGAGTTTTTGGAAAAATAATTACTTACTGTTATGTGTGTTGATGTGAATGAAAGGGACTCATATCCCTGGTAAGAAATTAGTTTTGATCAGTTTCAAGTGTATCAAAAAGAAATGTCACGAGAGATTTACTTGTTTTAATATTGTGCGTAAATGATTAGTTTAAGTTCATTTATCGCCCAGAAAAATAATTCGAAAAAATAATTGTTTTAAATAAAACTCAGACTCATTAGTCATTACTTAATAACTATTCAACTAATACCTTAAGATATTGGGTATCTTGTTTAAAAAATAGATAGAAGATGTCCAAAATTAAAATATAATAAAGAACTTATTAATTATTATGATAATTTTAAGTAAAACAAAATTATTTTTTTTTTCTTATGAATTTTTTATTGATAATTTAAAGTAATGTTATTAACTTTTAGAATTATATTCACATATATATCATCTATATGTGTAATTTAATAAATGAAATTTATTAATCTTTATTTAATAAATGCTATTATTTTTTGAATTTGGATGTCTCTTGTTTTTTATAATCAAGATTAATTTGGATTAAATTTATACAATACTAGTTTATGATAATGAGTCCATGATTTTAATTAAAGATATTATCCAATCAATTGTTTTATAGTAGTACATGATGATCAAATTCTAATAATATTTATTCCTAATTAGTTACATGACAGATTGATTCTTGGACATATACATTTATTCCTAATAGTTTAGGAACATCATTTAAAAAAATATAAGTTAAGAGAACAATTGAAAAAAAATAATTTAGGAACTTAATTAAAAATTTGTCAAATAATGCATTTGCTAATAATATAACCTTATTCTCTCAACCAAATAGTAAATGAGAAAAAATTATTTACTAATAATATTAACACAATATATTATAATATAATGCGGAGTCGTGAATTTTAAACAATTTAAAAAAAAGGTGAAATTGTGCTTAATTTCACTACACTAAACTAAATATAAAAAAAGTTGAGAATGTATTAAATTATTCATTTTTCATTTAAAAAATAGTAAAAAAAACACGACTTATAAAAAATTGTAACAAAAATTAATATTCATTTAATGATAAACAGACTATTGCATATAATACTCCCTCCTTCCTAAAACAAATGGTCTTTCTATTTTTTTTCAAAACAATAATCTTTTTAGCTTTTTAAACTATTTTTTAAATACTATTCTTAAGCATAATTAAAAAGATCAATTAACACATGCAATTAAAAGAGACATTTATCATAAAAAAAATAGTCGATGAATAGTAAAATTTATTGTTATTGATGGCTAATGGGATAATTAGCTTATAACAAAATGAGTTAATAAATTGAGAATATTTTATTTAAAATTTATATCAATTAAATGTTTGTGAATTAGTGGGTCACAGGTTTAAAATATCATTGTCTTAGAAGTGAGGCAGTAATATAATTGTAAGAAAATTGCATGTCTATGTCATATAATTATTGTCTATACACAATTTAACTTAATTTTGAAAATACAATAATAAGTTGGAAAAGCTTAAAGTAGAGCCCACCCATCATTAATACAGCTCAGCTCCCCCTCCACCACCTCACACATAGATTACATATATACACTTGCTCTTGTCCTTGCTTTTATTACCTTGGACCTATATACCACGTTTATATTCACAAGTTTAATAAAACTTGTTGAAACTTGTGAATGGTGCCACACCACGCAGACTTGTTGAAATTCACAAGTTTATAAAAATACCAAAATTATCTCTACACTTTTTCCGCATTTGTGATGAATGTGTGTGAGGATAGTCCGTAAATCGTACAAATCAAGTTGATCCGTAAGGTTGATACGGATCAATATGATCCGTAAACCTTTTACGAAACAATACGGATTAAGTTGATCCATAAGACTCTTATAGATCAACTTAAATGATTTACGGATCAAAGATATTTTTGTCATTTCATCTTAAGTGTTGGGTGCACAGATAATAATACTGGATGCAACTAGCATTTTATTAAAATACCAAATCATGATTATGCATTCTCACATGGGCCGCCAGCACCATTCACAAGTTTCAACAAAAAAACATATAATTATAATAAATGAATGGAGGGGCACGGAAAGGATGAATCAAGCCAAGTCTGCGTGTTTTTCCTTTTCTACCCCTAAGCGAACACCATAATACCCGACGTACCACTGCACGAACTTTCTGAGACCAGCGGCGAGATCCGTGGTGGGCTTGTACCCCAAGTCCCTCCACGCCAAGCTCACGTTAGCATGCGTGAACGGAACGTCGCCGTTTCGAGGCATTTTGATCACGTGCTTCTTCGCCTTTACCCCGAGCAACGTCTCCAACACGGAAACAAGTTTACCCACCGGCACCGGCGATGTGTTACCGAGATTGTAAACTCTCAGCTGCGCGGGGCCGCGCTTCTTCCCTACGACGCCGCCGGTGCTCTTCTCCGCCGTGTCGAGGGCACCGAGGCAGCCCTTGACGACGTCGTCGATGTAAGTGAAGTCACGCGCGACTTCTCTCTCGTCATGCGTCTGGTACACGTCAATGGGCTTTCTCTGGAGAATGGACTTAGTGAAGAAAAAGTAAGCCATGTCGGGCCTTCCCCAGGGCCCATAAACAGTGAAGAAGCGCAATCCGGTGAGGGAGAGTCCATAGATATGATTATAGGTGTGCGCGATTGCTTCGCCTGCTTTTTTAGTTGCCGCGTAGAGGCTCGCAGGCTGGTCCGTACGGTGGAGTTCGGAGAATGGGCTTTCGTCATTGAGCCCATAGACGGAACTCGAGGAGGCCCAAACGATGGCGGGCTGGGGGTTAGCGTTTTTGGAAGCTTCTAGAAGAGTTACGAATCCGGCGATGTTGGATGCCACGTAGGAGTGGGGGTTCTGCATGGCGTAGCGGACGCCCGCTTGTGCTGCGAGGTGGAGGACGTGGGAGAACGAAACGACGTCGAAGATCTTGGCGAGCAACGGGGCGTCGTTTAGGTCGGCTTCGATGATGAGGATTTGGTGTTTGGCGAGGAGGTGCTGGCGTGCGCGTTTTAGGGAGGGGTCGTAGTAGGAGTTGAAGTTGTCGAGCCCGAGGACGCCGTCGCCGCGCTTCTTCAGGGAGAGGGAGCAGTGGGAGCCAACGAAGCCCGCCGCGCCGGTGACCAGCACCGACATGCCGTGGGGGCGGCGGGGAGGGCGGAGTGGCGGACCTGATTCTCCCATGCGGGGCCGTGGAAGGCGGAGGAGAGGAGGAGGTGGTGGGTGGAGAGGGTGTAGAGGAGGAGGAGGAGGATGAAGGATGTCTTAAGGAGTTTGAAGCTGTTGAGTCTGCGGAGGTAGCTGTTGTAACGCATCAGCTTTATGGTTTTGCTGGTGTCCGGTGAAGATGCCATGGTTTTTAATGCTACTTTGTTAGGAACAAGAACAACATGAGATATCAGCTGCTGCGAGGCTATGATAAGGAAAAAGGGGCTCTCGAAAACGTGTCTGAGAAGATTCATATAAAGGGATACAAGAGAGAGGGAGGGAGAGCTAGAGATTTGTATTGGTTGGACTTTGGAGACCACATTCTTTTTCTCAATTCTTCTCACTACCACACACACACACATGCATGGCCAATTAACTTAACTTCAGACATATCACCAATAAATATACAAATTAACTAACAAAAAATATATTTGTCCCTAGTCCCCGCCGACAAAACAGAACTCAAATCATGCAGCGTTAAACTTTTAATTACAATAGCTGGTTTCTACTTAGGTTGCAGACAAATAGATTGTTTTCAAAAGACTGAGCAAGTTACGTGATATACTTTGGCGCAACTCACTGCTAAAAATACATGATTTTAAGACATGTGTTTAACAACGATGGTCCAAAAATCATCATCATTTTAAACGCGGTAATAATTTTGTAATTATTACCAACATTTCAAATATGATTCTCGCGAAATCGACTTTAAATGTGGATAATTTTAACTTTGAAATGTTGGCGCTCGTTCCTCTCCTCTGGCTCGTTGTCTTCTTCATGTTCTCCTTCTCCCTCTCTCCTCTGTCGAATGTCATCTAGGTCTTCAACGGGAGAGAGAGAGAAACAAAGACAAAGAGTGATTTAAACATCTCTTTCCTCTGTCTCCGCCTCCTCTAACAAAGTTAACTCTGCCATCCAGATCGCCATGACCCGCTTATTTCCGAGGGCACAAGGCCCAACCCATGGACGATGCCTATTACCTGAAGCCACAAAAGCCATGGCTCACCTCCCATAATTTATATTTTCATGTCAGTTTTCCTTTCAAGTTCAAGTTAGAATCTTTTGTTCACCCAGTGAGCCATGGATGACACTGAGTTGGACGTTGCGTTCGGGTTCTCGTCTGAGTTTTCCTACGAGTTCGACTCGATAGGAACTTAACTAGTTCATTCCGGTTCAACCGGGACTAAGAGTAGCGACGATGAAGACTTCTTCACCGAGTTGACTCGCCGGTCGAGTCACACCTCACTCAATGAAACAAGGAAGAAACAACAACTCCTTACCGTTCCCATATGCAACAATGACAAAGTTGAGGTAATGATAACCAAAAAAACACATTGTTTTCTTCCTTTCTTAAATCTTTTGTTTCAGGGAAGCTAACTTAGTATTTTTTTTTTTTTTTAGAGTCAGAAGATGATGGCTTGTGGTTTGGCTGGGTCATCTTAGTCTATTTTTTTTTTAAAAGACATTTTAAGACTCGAACAACTTTCTTACAAAGTAGATTTTTATGATGATTTTTGAAAAAATAATCTTAGTATTTATATATTTTAAAAAAATGTATATTTTAAGACGGTTATTTTTCAAAAAATTTCATTAAAAAAAACATCCTAAAATGATTTTCAAATAAAAATTATTTTAAAATTCTCAATTTTTTAAATATATTTTAAATAAATATATTCTAATGATTCTTTTTTAAGACAATTTTTAAGTTAAAATTATCTTAAGATAGTTATTTATTTAAAAATCATTTTAAAATTATATTTTTCTAAAATAATTTTTTTAAAAATCATTGTAGAAATTCTTAAATTTTGACGACATTAACTTCAAAGATAATTTAAAATTGTCATTAAAGAAAACTATCAGTTAAATATGTCTTTTTCCGTAGTGACTTATGCATAGATTCTTTATAAAAAAAAAAATTGTTACATATATATAGCTAGGCGTGAATTTCTTAAATTTTACAAACATATCTACTGATCTAGTGAATACATTTAAATTTATGGCGGTGATAAATAAACAGCTTTTTTTAGTATAAAATAGCAATTTTAATAGTAGTAAACATTTGAAAGATAGTTACTAAAAAACTTACACGCATAATACATGGATATGTTGAATTAAACAGCTATATGGTAAAACTAAATTTATACAGTTATATAAAAGGAATGAAAAAAATACATAGATTACCATAAACCTGAAAAGAATAAAATAAAATTACAGTACCTCATAATTTTGGGATTGAATATTAAAAATTTCCTTATTGCAAAAAAAAAAAAAAAACATCATACAGGAATTGGAATGGATATTTGTCACTTTCTTCTTTATGGAAATTATTTTATTCCAATTCAAGTTTTGGCAGGAGTTTCCGGTACGTATTAAATATTGCGACAGAAATCATGACAGATAAATGAGTGTATTTTAATTTAGATGTCGGAATAAATTATTAAAATGATTTACTTTAATTTAATTTTTGAAAATGAAATGAAATATCTCGATATTTGTGTAACAGACTAACAGTAGAAATTATTTTTAGTTAGTAATGAATAAAAAACGAAATATTATAAATGATATGTATATTTTTTTGGTGAATATATATATATATATATATATATATATATATATATATATATATATATAGCTTAATTAAAAGTTAGCTTTTGACATAATTTTCATAGAAATATTGTTAAAATTAAGTAAATCTCTCAAGAAACTTGATACATCATCAACTTTTTCATCTAGACAGTTCTAGGTTCAAAATAAAGCTTCTCTTATCCGGAAAGCCGAAGGACATCTATTCTATTCTGATCCATTAGTAGATATTTCCAAATAGAAAGAATAATAATAATAAACACAACTCTCTGTTTTGAAGCATTATTCATAAGTCAAAACGAAATTATAATAATATACTATTCTTTGAAACATTTTATTTTAATATTTCAAATGCTTAAACACGACTCTCTGTTTTGTAATTGGCAAAACTACAGATATAGAGTTGTAGACAAAGGAAGATACGTATAGAACACTAAGAAAGAGAGTCCTTGATAAGGAAGGAAGAAAAAAAAAGATAATAATACCAACAATAATTAACATAAATGATAATTGTGTATTTTTCTTAATTAACTAATCTATGGTTCAAATTTTTATTAATTATTGAATATGAAATAAATTATATTAAAAAAATATTTATCTTGTATATACTCAAGGTTTTCTAATAAAATTTATCATTTTTTTATGAAGACAACTTCATATTAATATCATAATTAAAAAAAGATAATGATAATTAAGAGACTTATGAGACACCTATTGTCATTGTAATTAATATCATTAATTTTAATTAAATTAGTTTTAGTAACTTGTCGGGTGAAAAAAACTGAGGATTATATTATTCATAGATCATAATTACACCTATCATGCATAAAGGAAGTGCATGCAACCGGGAAGGGGATGATGCAAAAGTGGGGCTTCAATAATGGACCCAACCATGTGGTGTATATATATAGTGTCATTTTCTAATAGTCGAAGATCCCGGGAAGGGAAATGCGCAAGAAGTTCCCTATCCCATTGGCATAGGTTGCCTTTACAAAAGAAGATTGTGGTTGTTGATATGTCCCTCTTTTGTTAGAATTATTATAAATTTATAATTGAGATATACAGTAGATTATAGGAGTAATGTAAGTGTTCAACTAGATGAGATGAATTACGATTTATTTTAAAAAAAAAACAGAGAGATGCCAATAGCCGTTTTATTTTTTGAGACATAAGTTTATAAATGAATATGGAAATAAGAAAATACAGAAATAAATTTATTTTTCATTTGATGATACTGTTCATGAGTATGGGTTTTAGGTATCCTTTGTGCCTATGATTTATATATGTTTTATTTTGCTGATAATAAAAAACAACCTTTTTCCTGTTTTGATAAAAAAAAAAAAAACCAACGCGTCATTTTGGTATGGCTTAGCCAAAGTTTATATATGTCGGGATATCCAGCATTTTCTTGCTATAAAGTTGGTTGAATTTAGTGAAATTAGAATATGTGATTTTGCAGCATGCTAGCTAGAGCAAGTTATTAATATAATTCACACATAAACATTTTCTCCCCTTAATAAAGGTCCGATCTACAATAAACTATAGATTTAAATCCTTTATAAATGAACTCTTTAAAGAATAATAAACTATAGATTTGAATCTTTTATAAATGAACTCTTTAAAGAATAATTGTGAATTCGACCTGATCGAGGTATTGAATTAATAGTTTAATCGATGAGTTACTAATTGATTCGGTTTGACTTGTTATATATTGAAAATTTAAAATTATATATGTATGTATTATATATAAGTATATAATTAATATTATTTGAGTAAGAAAAGTTCATTCATACCCAAAAATCTAAAATAACAATTAATACTAATAAGAGTTCAAAATGATTTTTTTTATAAAATCAATGAGATCTGTTCAACCGGGATCCAATACCTAATCGGATAGATCATTCTAAGTCAATTGCATAATTAATTCAATAGTGAAACCAATCCAATTAAAATATTAGATCATGATCAGACCAGCTCAATTGATCGAATTGAATCAGGTTTCACTACTATACTTTAAAGATATGCAAAATTAACTAATCAGACCAAATCAAGTTTCACAACTATACTTTAAAGATATGCAAAACTAATAGATTTTGAAACTTCACTTGACTGCTTTAATTGGTAGAGGAGATTAATTTGGTCCTGGGAGGTATGTGTGGTTAAAGACAAGGTGATTCTCATGATTCCCATTATCTGTCCCACCCATGTGATTTGTGCCGAGAAATTATATTTATAAAATAAAATTATACAACTTCTATTTACAAATAAGAGAGAAACAGGAAGAGATTTATTTGCTGATAATAAAAAAACAACCTTTTTCCTGTTTTGATAAAAAAAAAAAAAAACCAACGCGTCATTTTGGTATGGCTTAGCCAAAGTTTATATATGTCGGGATATCCAGCATTTTCTTGCTATAAAGTTGGTTGAATTTAGTGAAATTAGAATATGTGATTTTGCAGCATGCTAGCTAGAGCAAGTTATTAATATAATTCACACATAAACATTTTCTCCCCTTAATAAAGGTCCGATCTACAATAAACTATAGATTTAAATCCTTTATAAATGAACTCTTTAAAGAATAATAAACTATAGATTTGAATCTTTTATAAATGAACTCTTTAAAGAATAATTGTGAATTCGACCTGATCGAGGTATTGAATTAATAGTTTAATCGATGAGTTACTAATTGATTCGGTTTGACTTGTTATATATTGAAAATTTAAAATTATATATGTATGTATTATATATAAGTATATAATTAATATTATTTGAGTAAGAAAAGTTCATTCATACCCAAAAATCTAAAATAACAATTAATACTAATAAGAGTTCAAAATGATTTTTTTTATAAAATCAATGAGATCTGTTCAACCGGGATCCAATACCTAATCGGATAGATCATTCTAAGTCAATTGCATAATTAATTCAATAGTGAAACCAATCCAATTAAAATATTAGATCATGATCAGACCAGCTCAATTGATCGAATTGAATCAGGTTTCACTACTATACTTTAAAGATATGCAAAATTAACTAATCAGACCAAATCAAGTTTCACAACTATACTTTAAAGATATGCAAAACTAATAGATTTTGAAACTTCACTTGACTGCTTTAATTGGTAGAGGAGATTAATTTGGTCCTGGGAGGTATGTGTGGTTAAAGACAAGGTGATTCTCATGATTCCCATTATCTGTCCCACCCATGTGATTTGTGCCGAGAAATTATATTTATAAAATAAAATTATACAACTTCTATTTACAAATAAGAGAGAAACAGGAAGAGAAGAGGAGGAAAATGGCATAAGTATGTGATACGAAAAAAAAAAAAAGCGTTGTATAAGATGTATAAATTTATTGTATGAATGCAATTTTTCATTGGGACTTTCGTACTATTCAGCTATAGATGATCGAGCTAAGATTTGGAAAACAACATATATACGCCACTTTAGGAAAAACAGTCTAAACTAACATGTCTGAAAATGAATAATTTTCAAGAATTTTTTTTAAGACTCTCATGAAATTGACAAAAAAAATATTATTTTAAAATAAATTAAACTAACATGCAAATAAAATTGAAAAGATGGAAAAGACAGAGCACAACTTTAGGACTACTTATTGTTGGAATAGGAGAATTTGATGTAATGTAAAGTCTTAAATTAATTGGGCACTGGGCACAACTTGCGTACAATTTAAGTATTTTCAATAATCAAATTTTGCTTATAAAAAAAAGTAAGACTATCCACGAGCACATAGCCAGGCATTAAAAACAGTAGTTTACCACCTCAAGCTTTGAGAAGAGAACACAGGGATTCGCCTAATGCATGAACATATTGATATTAATGTCAAGCATTTCGTTCTTCGAGATAACGATCCTGAGAACTTGAATAAATTACAGCCCAAAAATCAACCAAATTAGTGCGATCCATTTTGTTCTTTAATTAATCATCCACTGTGGCAATATGATCCACAATTAGTGGGGTAAAGTTTATACACAAGTCAAATCAAAATAAGAAAATTTTAAGTTTATGCAAAACATTGGATATTATTCCTCAAAATATATTAAAATGAATGACATATATGTGGCATTTTCGTTGTGAAGAATAACATTTCCTCCACTGACACCTCATGTATAGGTTGCAGCCAGCATGCATGCAATGAGATATATATGGATGAAAGCAACAAGTACGTGTCTGAGTTGAACTTGAACTAAGGTGGTTATTTTCTCGTCATGCATGCACAAGTAAAACAGAAAATCGCACGTAATGTTGTATTAATCAATAAATACGTTACAAGTGTGGGGTTGGTTAGGTTACTTTCTAATTTTGCATATAACCATTATTGGCATCGCTTTTGTCAAAAGCTAGGGCTAGCAAGGAATAAAGATATGGTAGTTGCTCGGTGGAGCCATATATGAGAATTGTCTTTACTACCCATTTGAAAAGAAGACATGGTTCTCCTCACAACTACGTCGTCCTCTTCATAGACATCTCTATATATAATATAATTAATATATTCCAAACGACATATATGCACATGCCTTTCTTTCAGTGCAACAAATTAAGTCATACTTTTTGGCATTTCACCATCCAATGGCCAATGGGGTTTAGTCCTACCGAGAACCCACACACTGTATATGTATGTTCTGCTTGACATCCTGTTTGATTAATTCTCTCTGGAGCAAAATTTCTGCAGGGAATACTTTATTGGAAATAATGATACTTGCTTAATAGTATTTTATATGTTTGATTGTTGTAGCAAAATTTATTTCCAACTATAATGTCAAAATAATTGTATATCCTTGTCTTTATAGGGCGTGATATTTACAGTTAAGAGAGTGTGTTTAGGATTTCGAGGGAAATTAAAGGAAAAAGGAAGGGCAAGAAGATGAAGAATAAAACCGGAATATAATCAATTAGCTTAGAAAAAAAATAAGTGTTAATTGAATTAAAATGATTAACAATAATATTTTTTTAAAAAGAGACTAACAATTAATAAATTATTAGCCTAGGTTGTATGTTAAATGGGCAAAGCCGAAAACTACGGCTCTTACATACCCACCTCGCAAAAGCTGACAATCATCTGTAAAGATGGATAGGTATATACAATTTAATTAAGAAAAAAAAAAACAAGAAAAAACGCAAGATGATGTTGATTGATATGCTAAATTTTATTAGGAATTAATTTAATTGGACTTTTTTATTATTTATTTATTCCTATAATATAAATTAGAATAGACAACTTAGAGAGTGATATTCTTTTTTTTTCATTCTCTTAATTAGATATTCTCAATATTTTGTTTATTCTCTTCTCTAAATGTGCATTCCACACACTGCCCCTACAATTTGTTAAGAAAATCTCTCAGTTGTCTCAAATTATCTTCCTCTTATCCTTATTTGTATATTCTATATTTTTTTTATTTTCTACCCTTTTAATCTAACACTTTTTTATCTTTATGTCTTGATTAAATTTCAATAGCCTGTTTTTCACGGATTTGCCAATGGTTATTTATTGTGAATTTAAAATATAATTTACATGTTTAAAGGTATTTATTTATTATAAATTTTAATTATATAATAAATTTAAAAGAAACACTTATCCTAAGCAACACACAAATTAAAATGCTTGTTAAATACTAAGTCTAATGGGATTAACAAATTCTTTCTAACAAATATATTAGTACTAACTTAGTGTTGTTAAATATACCATAATATAATTTTACATTTTGGATTGACTATTTCATAAGATAAAAAAGTTGTGCAGGAAATAACTGGAAGTGTATGAAGCAATAGCCCTAATTTGGACTGACTGGCCTAAGAGGGATCAAAGCCCAATTCTTAGAAAAACAAATATCAAGTCTAAGGCTAGGATAAGCCCCTAAAAGCAGAAAAGAAATAGCAACAATAGACCAAAAACTGGGCCACACCTTAATCTGCCAGCAGAAAGGAGAGACCAGGCTTCTACCATCTTGTCATATGTTCATATATTTGTTGCACAATCCTCGCACTCATTAGTCACACATGTTGATACTTGTGGTTAGTGTCCTTAACTCTTAAAGATACTTGGATAAATGTGGAATATGGATATTTTGTATTATAGCATCTTGAAGAGTATATTCTTCTTTTGTTCTTAACTCACTCTAGTAGTAAGCGGACTTTATAATGTCCCACTACATTTGGAAATCTCATTAAATTTTTTTAGTTTAATTTTTATATATATTACTGTACAAATTTACACTATTTAAAAATTTAGAATGAGTCTCACATGCTATTAACATCTTTATACTTTTATTTATAATTATTTTTTATTTGGATGTAACAACTTATTTGTATTCTAATTTTGAAATAATAAATATAAAAATATATATATTATTTCAACATTTTTAATCAAATATATATATATATATATATATATATATATATATATATATTGTTTTTGGAGGGTTCCAATCACGCTATTAGTGAGTTTAATATCAAATAAAATAGAAGGAAGAAAATATTTAATTAATATGCTAATGTGCACTTCCTTTTTCAGAAGGCAGAATCAAAATCTAGCAATTTTTATTTATTTTTACCGCGTAGGGGTTTTATAAATAAATAAACGCATGGTTTTAGAAAATTGGTCTTTAAATTAAGTGGAGGTTTTCATCCAAGTAGTGGCCTTTTGGAAGCATAAATATGACTATGGCCGGCAACTATTTTAATTGCGAATCTCATCACAGCATTATATATACTTATTGAGTTATAGTCTTCTTGCAATAATGCTTTCTTTTGTCTTGCTTGTTAGCTAAATTGATAATCACATTAAACTGCCACACTTTCAATAATTACACGAGGCCGTTTCTGAAGAGTATTTGATGTTAACCTTCAAGTCCCAATCTGATTATTAAGGATAACATACACCTTCAACTTATCTGTTTTATTCACTTGTCTCATGTCTCTTTCCCTTTTATATATACATATCAAAAGATAACATAGTACTCAAATTTCTTTTCCCTTTTAACACTAGTAACTTTTTTTAATTTTTTATATTGAAGTATTGTTTTTTAACTAAAATTTAAAGAAAGACATATAGGAAGGGACACGAGTGATTTACCTTTTTCACAGTTTATTTGTTATAAAATTTGTTAAATTATACAATATGTTATTTTTATCTTTGGCATAAGTTTTAAAAAATATTTCTAATATTGTTGAACTACAGTAAAATACATTTTTATATTTAGCTCTAAGGAAAGGAAAAATATGTTAATTTTCTATAAAACAAATTTAGAAATTATCTTATAATCCAATTTTTAACTTCTATTTCTATTTCCACTTATGTAATCATTTGAATTTTAAAATATTACATTCCAGTCGAACATATCTTTAAATTTAATTAATCAAATATATATATATATATATATATATATATATATATATATATATATATTGTTTTTGGAGGGTTTCCAATCACGCTATTAGTGAGTTTAATATCAAATAAAATAGAAGGAAAGAAAATATTTAATTAATATGCTAATGTGCACTTCCTTTTTCAGAAGGCAGAATCAAAATCTAGCAATTTTTATTTATTTTTACCGCGTAGGGGTTTTATAAATAAATAAACGCATGGTTTTAGAAAATTGGTCTTTAAATTAAGTGGAGGTTTTCATCCAAGTAGTGGCCTTTTGGAAGCATAAATATGACTATGGCCGGCAACTATTTTAATTGCGAATCTCATCACAGCATTATATATACTTATTGAGTTATAGTCTTCTTGCAATAATGCTTTCTTTTGTCTTGCTTGTTAGCTAAATTGATAATCACATTAAACTGCCACACTTTCAATAATTACACGAGGCCGTTTCTGAAGAGTATTTGATGTTAACCTTCAAGTCCCAATCTGATTATTAAGGATAACATACACCTTCAACTTATCTGTTTTATTCACTTGTCTCATGTCTCTTTCCCTTTTATATATACATATCAAAAGATAACATAGTACTCAAATTTCTTTTCCCTTTTAACACTAGTAACTTTTTTTAATTTTTTATATTGAAGTATTGTTTTTTAACTAAAATTTAAAGAAAGACATATAGGAAGGGACACGAGTGATTTACCTTTTTCACAGTTTATTTGTTATAAAATTTGTTAAATTATACAATATGTTATTTTTATCTTTGGCATAAGTTTTAAAAAATATTTCTAATATTGTTGAACTACAGTAAAATACATTTTTATATTTAGCTCTAAGGAAAGGAAAAATATGTTAATTTTCTATAAAACAAATTTAGAAATTATCTTATAATCCAATTTTTAACTTCTATTTCTATTTCCACTTATGTAATCATTTGAATTTTAAAATATTACATTCCAGTCGAACATATCTTTAAATTTAACTTATATTATTTCTATAAAAAAAATGTAACTTCTATTCCCTCATTCCTCGCCCTAATAAATTAGCTTGGTTGAATTATTTTAGCACTTAAGCGTAATAAATAAACACTGCATTTGTTAGTTTTCACAAACCCGCAATAGACCAAAAATGAAATATCCTTATGGGGTCCAACCAGAGTTTATTTATAGAGTTCGATAAACTTGCATTATCATTCTAAATAAAAATTATATTGCGAGCTAATAAAAAATATTTAGTATAATTAATAACTCAATTTTTATCAAACACTACTTTAAATAAGGGTTGATTTAATAATTTACAGATTATTATTATTGTCATTAATATTTTAATAAAAGTCTATCATTAATATTAAACTATTTATTTTAATAATTAAATTATTTATACTGTCGTTTTATTTTATAAAATAAATATTTGATCTTAAAAATGATAAAAGTTCAAAATTAACAGAAATTAAAAACAGTAGCTAACTAAAAGTATATTTAAAAAAAATAAAAAATATATAAAAATCACATAAACATGTTCTTTTATTTTATTTTACAGCTAATTGTATAACTAATTTTATTAAATATTTCTACTTAAATTAACTATTTTTTTACTTAAAGCTAACTTGTCAATTTTTTCCCAAATATATCCAGTATCTTAAAACAAACATCACCTAAAAATATCCATTTCTTCAATCCTCGCCCTAATTAATTAGCTCGAAACACACTCACACGGATTAAATAAGCACTGCATTTGTTATTTTTCGCAAACCCGCAATAGTCCAAAAGTGATATTTGGGTATTTCTTTTTGGGGTCCAACCAGAGTTTATATAAAACCACCTTGTTAATATTATATTTGGCAATTATTAGCTGTCACGTTGGTGATTTCTCCTATGTGCTTAATTTGAGAGAGTGTGATTCTGTATAATACTACTATTTTTAAGTCTAATATAATATTATAAATTCTACTATTGGTAAAAACAAAAAAGATTAATACCATGTAAAAGAAATTATGTAAATAAAACCTTAGGTAGCTCTGAAGTAAAAAATTAAAAAAGTATTAAAACCACTTAGTGAAATGAATCTGATATGGCAAGAAAGTACATTAAATATAATTTTAACCTAAGGAGCAAAGGTGCAGTCACTTTATGTTTTACAAGGACTGTTACCCTATAAAACCAAAGGTTGTGTTTCTGTTACATTCAAAACAAGGAAAAAGCAAAGGAGGGCTTCCTAGATAGGCAAAGCAATGAGGCCACCAAGTCCTTCCATCCACTTTCTGCTCCAAATTCTTCTAGTCTGTCTATTGCACAGACCCAGCTTTGCAGTGAAAAAGGTGAGGCATTGCAATTTGCAACCTTGAAAAAGATAAATAATCCTTGTGGTCTAGTCTAATCCCTGCAGTGCACCATTTTAATTGTAGTCATATGTGGTGTACTTGGGAGCCCACTCACACGGCCCAGAATTATCCTCAGTTGACTTCAATCAAGTGACACAGTCCCACCATGACTTTCTGGGATCTTTCTTAGGAAGGTATGAACAAAAAATGCAATTATAATTTATAACATCTCAAGTGGTACAATTTTTTACCTTGCTTTGATTTGAGCTTGCTTCTTTGTAGTTCTAATACAGCCAAAGACTCCATCTTTTACTCGTACACAAGGCACATCAATGGTTTTGCTGCAACTTTGGACGAAGAAGTAGCTGTTGAGATAGCTAGTAAGAACTAAGAACCTTATCCTCTGCTTAGTTCCTCTGTTTTCTATTCTCTGTGTTTCCTTTATCTCATTGTGTACCTACCCTTTTCTCCAAATTGCTTTTAGAGCACCCCAAAGTGTTGTCAGTGTTCGAGAACCGTGGGAGAAAGCTACACACCACTCGATCATGGGATTTCATGGAGCTAGAGCATAATGGGGTGATCCAATCCAGCTCAATCTGGAAGAAAGCTAGATTTGGTGAGGGTGTCATCATAGGAAACCTGGATACAGGTACGTTTTACTGATTTGTGTTTAAAAACTCTTGTTATTCTTTTCAAAGTGGTCAGCAACACCTTGGAATTAATGGGGTTTGATTATTATTATTATGATAATGGTTTGATCTAGATCGTTGACTTATATACGCATGTGGAACACACACAAAATTATCTTATCGTATCTCTATCCCCCCCACCAACCTGTTTCCAGAGTTTGATCATTTTAAAAAATTGATTTCAAAACATTAGTTTATTATTAATTTAAATCTTGTGGGTTGTTAGACTAGTTCTTTTCTACACCCTAAGTATGAAGGTTCATGAACCATCTTAAAGAAATAGACTAATTGCATTAATCTCGTGTGATTAGTTATAACTACACTTGCATCAGTAATTATACTCAAACCATAATTAACACCAAAATAAAATGAATCAACATGGTGTAATGGTGTAATACGATTGATAAATAATTTTGTTTATTAAGCATATAATTAAAAGTTTGATTTTTTATCCGTGTGTATAGAAAAAGATATGTTGAAAGAGATCAATTATTTACATGAATTTGAATATTTTCAAGGATTAATTATTGACTTTTTCGGCTGAAAGGTATTCTGTTTCAAAAAATAAATTAACACCAAAATCGAAAAACGTGAATGTAATTACTGCTAAAGAAATTGGAAAACTTTTTGTGGTTAGAATAGAATGTAGAAAATGTTTGGTGATAAATGATGGAGTGGCCGACTTTCAGTTGTTTTATCACAAACGGACCACCTTTACAAATGCAATATGGGCAATTAGGCATCTTATCATTTGTCTGTTATATACATTAGAATTTTGTTACGATTCTTGGTTTATAGATCATTACATTTAAATAATTAAAAACTTACAAATATGTCATAAAATTTAGTATATACATTTATTTGGAGGCATAAGTTTGGTAATAAATCATAGTTGGATTGGGACAAAGCAATATATTATGACTTGTGTTCATTACGATAGGACTAAAATAAAAAGGGTGAGCTTATTCTGTGAGGTGGGGCTAAGAATGGTGCCAAGGTGGGGATAGTCCAAGGAAGTGATGATAAAGTCACCAATAAGAAAATTGAAATGTGCATACATCAGCATCATTTTCAAAATGCTCCCCAAACTGTAGGCGTGAAAAGTGGGTGGGGGCAATGAGAACTAAAAACAGGACCATCATCATGCTGCTAGCTTTAAGCCAATTTGGATTTGGATGAGATTGAGGGAGAAGGGGTAGAAGTAGAATCTCCATTTTACAATATACTTATCTTATTGACATCGGATCCTATACTTAAATATAAATATCTAGTAGAAGTTCTTAAGTTCCTTAGAAATCTTTTTCTGATTTTTTAATTAAGATACTACAAAAATTAAAGATTGCTTCTTGTCAACTTCAGCTGAATAAATGGAGCTTAGTTTGAATATTCATACTACTGCAATCAGTCTCTTTCAGAAGGGAATTCTACAAAATTGGTCCTGCTACTAGCCTACTACTGAAACCACTCCTTACTACACTGATCCTAAAAACCTTCTAAATCCTGTGTCTTAGTGGCATTTGGAAACAACATTGCAAATTTAAAATAACCCTATGAATCAATAGAAATCAGAAACTTTCTATTTTATTAATGCAGAAAACATTAACTTCTGTACAATAAAATATAATCAATTCCATTTCTAACCTCTACAGAATTTTCCACTACAACAGGCCGAGTTTAAAATTATTGCCAAATAATGGTGTATCTCATGCACTAATAGAATCAGAATTTATTTTTAATTAAATTAATAGCAACTAATAATCTTACTTTTCACTTCAGAAAATAACTCTAAAGGCTAATATAACCGATTATTTTAATTAGTCAAGGACCGATTCATACATCTCATAAAATAACACCACCAATTCTAACCCTGGAGCCTATACTCTGGTCAGTGATATGAACATTTGCTTTTTTAATAATTTTGTCCTTATTTCTGTCAACTGAGATTTAGTTCTTTAAGCAATAAGGGAAGGAAGCGTGTTTTCTTATCAATTAACTAGGTTTAATTGATACTTATGATCCCTTTTGTATAATATTTTTTCTGACTCAGATAACTCACAACAAACAGAAAATTTTAAGCCAAAGTGGGCTAAGTTAATCGGCACAACTCTTTTACACAATTAATCCATAAATAAACCTGGTTTACATAGTTAAATTTATATTCAATCACAAAGAATCTTTCTACGAAGATGAAGTTGGACAAAAGATATTAGATGAAGAAACTTTATTTAATGGTGTGTTTGGTAGAGGGGGTAAGGAGAAACAACTCCACTTAATAAAACTTGTTTACCTTTTTCATCAAATTGACTTTTTCATTTAGTTCACTAAATGAAACAAGTCCCTGTCATTTGTTATTTTCCTCCCCAATTCAATGATATCAGCTTGATACCTGCTCTGTATCAAACAAGTTTTCAAGGTTCAGCCCTTTGGACATAGAAATTAACTCAAATGCATTCATTGCTGTTGACTGCTGTTCGTTCTTCTCCGTCACATGGTGCTCCTGAAAACACATGCAAAATCCTTTATGAGATAATATTCCAGAACTCACAGAAAATCAATATCAATATCATGTCTAATTATCTTCAACATACTTCAGAATCTTTAAAGACAGCTTCAATATCGTCGAGGTTGGTTTCCCCATTCTTCTGAAAAACTGGAAGCTTATAATCTTTTCTTAAACCATTCATCATCCAAATTCTAACCTTGAAGCCTGTACTCTGGTAAGTGATATGGAATATTTTTTATATTTTTTTTCTAACGCTGTCCATACTTTTGTGTCAACTAAGATTTCGTTCTTTAAGTAATCAAGGTAGGACGTATATTTTATTAGCTACCACGATTACTTGATACTAATTGAATTCTTCTGTATAATTTTTCTCACACACCCAGATAACTCATACACAACACTCTTTACACAATTAGCCCATAAGTAAACCTGGTTCGAGACAGTTCTATAGTTCAATTTATCATCAATCATAGAGAATCTTTCAATGAAGATAAAATTGGACAAAAGATATTCACTTTGCAACTTCATATATAGATAACTTGTGTGTAAGCTTAATTGAAAAAATAGTATAACAAGTTGTTATTTACTAGTATACAAACAGAAGCATTTGCAGGGCAGGGGAAAAAAAATCGAAACACAATACGTTTTTTCAAACCGGCCAGCCAAGAATACATATGAAAAAAGAAAGATTTGTTCTCTTGCTCAATATATATGATCAGAGAGTGACACTGCGGAGCACAACAGTCTCAACGGTGAGTCCAGGGCCGAAACCAAATAGCACACCCCAGTCAAGACCTTCACCGGTTGTGCCAAGTCCATTTTCTATTGATTTCTTCCTCATTTGATCCAAGATGAATAGCACGCATGCACTTGACATGTTACCATACTCGCTGAGCACATGTCTAGTAGCTTCCATTTTTTCAGGCTTCAGGCCTAACTTAGCCTCAACTTGGTCCAAAATTGCGGGTCCACCAGGGTGTGCAATCCAGAAGATAGAATTGTAATCGGAGATTCCCAAGGGTTGGAAGGCTTCAACCAAGGCCTTCTCAATATTCTTGGAGATGAGTCCAGGAACATCCTTGAGGAGATGGAAAGTGAGACCAACTTCGCGAAGGTGTCCATCAATAGCCCCTTCACTGTCTGGAAGGATTGTCTGGGCAGTCCAGACAAGCTGAAACAAAGGCTTTTCAACTGGTAAGGGGTCTGATCCAACAATGACAGCGGCTGCACCATCTCCAAACAAGGCTTGACCCACAAGGCTATCAAGATGGGTGTCAGTTGGGCCGCGAAATGTGACTGCGGTGATCTCAGAACAAACGACAAGCACGCGAGCACCCTTGTTGTTTTCAGCGAGGTCTTTGGCCAAACGAAGCACCGTGCCACCGGCAAAGCAGCCTTGTTGGTACATCATGTAACGCTTGACGGAGGGGCGAAGGCCTAATAGTTTAGTGAGCTGATAATCAGCACCAGGCATGTCGACACCACTAGTGGTGCAAAAGATGAGATGGGTAATCTTGGACTTGGGTTGACCCCATTCCTTGATTGCCTTAGTTGCAGCCTCTTTTCCCAACTTTGGTACCTCCACAACCACCATGTCTTGCCTTGCATCCAACGAAGGTGCCATGTAAGCACAAACACTCGGATTCTCTTTCAGGATCTCTTCGTTTAAGTACATGTATCGCTTCTTAATCATCGACTTATCACCTGATCGAAATAATAAATTAAATTTCATTAATATCACTAATCAAATCAAAGGAATATGTTGAAAATAAACAATATACATATTGTATAAAGAAATGAAGAAAGGAGAGAGATATATATCTTACACATGCGCTTGAATTTTTCTTTGAGCTCGGTCATGTGCTCGCTGTTGGTGATGCGGAAATAATAGTCAGGATAGGTACTCTGATCCACGCAGTTGGGAGGAGTGGCGGTGCCAATAGCCATGACAGTGGCAGGGCCTTCTGCACGTTGCGCCTTACGAATCTCTTCAACACTCACCATCCTAGCTGGTTAAGAAAAGAATGGAAGTGGGAAGTAGCAAGTAGGATAGAAAGGGTATGATATGATGATGGGGGTGGATGTTGGAAAGTGATTTGGAAAGGTGGATATATATAGATAGTTGATATTGGTAGGTAGGCTAAGGTACGTAGATGCTATGCATGCTTCCTCTGACTCGTGGCTGCGCTTTGTTTCAACTATGTGGTGCCCCGCATGGCTACGTAGACTGATGACTACTCTCTTATTTTAACAACCCAATATTTTTGGTTTTTTGTTTATTTTTTAATCAACACGTTTTCATTAGGAGAAGCCACGAAAGTGATGAATTGATGATTAGGAAAAGTCAATGGTGAAGGTCATAGAGGGAAAAAAAAAGGGGGGTGGCCTCCAGGGTGATCCTATGGAAGGACTGACCCACTCCATTATGCATTGCAATAAGATGGGGTCAGGTTTGAAATTTTTCTTATAGATAAACTAAACATTAGATTTAATTATATTTTTTATTCTAATTTTTTAATTTTTGACGAATTTTATCTTAATCTTTAAATTTTGGACATTTTATCTCAACTTTTAATAATCCTACAAATTTTATCCTTCATCACTTTACTAGTTACATAATTATATTTTTTTTATCCCTAACTTATTAGTTTTTGCCAAATTTTATTCCAACTTTAAATTTTTTTGACAAAATTTATCCTTAATTTTAATTTTTTTTGACAAATTTTACCCCAACTTTTGTGCTTATAAATAGATAAATAATAGAGGATAAAATTCACAAGTTTCTTAAAAATTGAAAATAAAATGTGTCAAATTAAAAAATTAGGGATAAAATTCACTAAAAATTAAAAAATTAAAAATAAAAAGTGCAATTAAGCCTATGTGTAACTACATACGGTGGAAAATCAAACATAGATTCTCTTGTTAAATAATTAGGTTTGTATTTAAAATGAAATAACAACAAAGTTTATTTTCTCAAGAAAACAAAAAATGTTCCTAAAATTTCCTATGTTGTTATTTTAGTATTTAAATTTAATTTAACTATATTATATTTTAATTTCGAAAGTATGTTATTATTGTCATTTACATCGCATGACCTTTGAAACTTTGGATTAAAATGAGTTACCTTTGGTCATTTTAGCACTTTCAAGACTAAATTAACAGCGTCTTACGCTTTTACTTTTACGAATTTGTTCACTTATCCGATTAATAAAGACAGATATAAAAATTAAAACCCAACCTAATTCCTGTTGAATTTAATTTAGTGAGATCGAGAAAACCTTTGGGAAACTTTAAGGATGATTGGGTCAGCATTTTCATCGAATGCAATTTGGGAAGCATCAGTGTTTGGAATGGGTTTATGTGTGACAGGTTCTGTGGATTTCACATCAACAATAATAATAAGCAATTTTTTTCTTCTCAAAATCAAATTTATTCAATTTTGGTATTCGGTGGTGGGAATACAAGGCGTTCAACTGGTGCTTCATTTGGTTTGCTGATAGCGATAGGTGGTTGCTTTTATTTTCTCGTGGTTATGTTCTATAATCGGATGGCTGAATTATTCGTAAATGTTTAGAGGCTCTGCCAAGTTCAGCAAGATAAAGCTATTTTTTTCGTAATTATGCAACATGTTGCTGGTAGATAGCTTTGATGCACAGCAAAATTGTATTCTGATATAACTTTCAGTAGGGGCACAACTTGTGCAGCTAAGCTGCTTTTAATAATATTTCTATCCTTTGCATCTCAAGAAAAAAAAAATTGTTCATTGGATTGGAGTCGATTTTAGTTTTGCCAGAAATAACTGAATCAATCCAAATCAAATTGAATTACTAAATACTATTAACATTAAAGCTACTTTGTTGATGATGTTGATACGATACACTCCCTTTTTATAATGTCAATGACTATATCCTTTCTCTGTCAACAAATGACTATGTCCTTTTATCCAAATCTATTTATTTGAGAATCATTTTAACGTGTTTTTAATCAAATTTGTAAGGTATATATATAATCATTATAATGGGATAGTCAACAGTCAACATAGTCATGCAGTGTACAATATAGTTGAGAGAAAACACAGAACACAGCCAATTCGTTAGAGGAAACATGCTCATCATCTACTCAGTACTCACCTACCCACTTCAAGTTCAACTGTCTATCTATTCATATATATATACCCACCCTTCCAAACCACTTTGCAACATCCATCCAAGCCTTTTCTTTCCTAGCTACTACACTTTCATTCTTTGCTTCAGAAAATTAACTAGCTAGGATGGTCAGTGTTGAAGAGATCCGTAATGCACAACGTGCAGAGGGCCCTGCCACTGTCATGGCTATTGGCACCGCAACTCCTCCAAACTGTGTCGATCAGAGTACCTATCCTGACTATTATTTCCGCATCACCAACAGCGAGCACATGACCGAGCTCAAAGAAAAATTCAAGCGCATGTGTAAGATATATATCTCTCTCCTTTCTTCATTTCTTTATACAATATGTATATTGCTTATTTTCAACATATTCCTTTGATTTGATTAGTGATATTAATGAAATTTAATTTATTATTTCGATCAGGTGATAAGTCAATGATTAAGAAGCGATACATGTACTTAAATGAAGAAATCCTGAAAGAGAATCCGAGTGTTTGTGCTTACATGGCACCTTCGTTGGATGCAAGGCAAGACATGGTGGTTGTGGAGGTACCAAAGTTGGGAAAAGAGGCTGCAACTAAGGCAATCAAGGAATGGGGTCAACCCAAGTCCAAGATTACCCATCTCATCTTTTGCACCACTAGTGGTGTCGACATGCCTGGTGCTGATTATCAGCTCACTAAACTATTAGGCCTTCGCCCCTCCGTCAAGCGTTACATGATGTACCAACAAGGCTGCTTTGCCGGTGGCACGGTGCTTCGTTTGGCCAAAGACCTCGCTGAAAACAACAAGGGTGCTCGCGTGCTTGTCGTTTGTTCTGAGATCACCGCAGTCACATTCCGCGGCCCAACTGACACCCATCTTGATAGCCTTGTGGGTCAAGCCTTGTTTGGAGATGGTGCAGCCGCTGTCATTGTTGGATCAGACCCCTTACCAGTTGAAAAGCCTTTGTTTCAGCTTGTCTGGACTGCCCAGACAATCCTTCCAGACAGTGAAGGGGCTATTGATGGACACCTTCGCGAAGTTGGTCTCACTTTCCATCTCCTCAAGGATGTTCCTGGACTCATCTCCAAGAATATTGAGAAGGCCTTGGTTGAAGCCTTCCAACCCTTGGGAATCTCCGATTACAATTCTATCTTCTGGATTGCACACCCTGGTGGACCCGCAATTTTGGACCAAGTTGAGGCTAAGTTAGGCTTGAAGCCTGAAAAAATGGAAGCTACTAGACATGTGCTCAGCGAGTATGGTAACATGTCAAGTGCATGTGTGCTATTCATCTTGGATCAAATGAGGAAGAAATCAATAGAAAATGGACTTGGCACAACCGGTGAAGGCCTTGACTGGGGTGTGCTATTTGGTTTCGGCCCTGGACTCACCGTTGAGACTGTTGTGCTCCGCAGTGTCACTGTCTAATCCATATATCTTGTGCAAGACCAAGTCCTTTTCTTTCTTATTCATTCTTTCATGTTGAGTTTGAAAAATGTATTCTTTCTCTTCCTTTTTTTCCCTGCTTCCCTCACATGCTTCTTTTTTTATATCAGTAAATAAGAACATGTTATATTACTATTAATGCAATTAAGTTTTCACAAAATTCATCTATATATTCAGTTGCAAAGTGAATATCTCTTGTCCAATTTCATCTTTATTGAAAGATTCTTTGTGACTTGCTATAAAAGTGACTGTAGAACTTTGCAGGTTTATGGCTTAATTGTGTAAAGAGAATAGTGCCAATTAACGTAGTCCACTTAGGCTTAATTTTTTTTTTTTTTTTTTGTGTTGATTGAGTTATCTAACTGTGAGTCTGTGAGAAAAACATTATAAAAAAGGGATTAATAAGTATCAAGTAAACCTAGTAGGTAAGAAATTGCACTTCCTACCTTGATTACTTAATGAACAAAATCTAAGTCGACAAAGTGGTTGGACTGCTCTTCGCATTATTTGCCTTACAAGAGTTAACTACTTAACCACAATAGATAACATTTATCCATGACTTCGTATTAACACTTTAAAATAAATGTTCCATACCACCTATGAGGTGTAGTATGGGCTCTAAGGTTAGAATTTATGTTTCAGTTGGTATCATGCTGCAGCTTATGGTGTGCATCAATATGTGAAATCTATTACTCAATTTGTTTCAGTTTGTATTACATTTTCATTGTGTGCTTTTGATTTAATATATGAAATATCATAACGCAGTTTATCACTTTAGGTAGTTTTTATCATATTCCAGTTTATCTTGTGCTTCTGGTTGAGTATCAGATTGCAGTTTTTATCAGATTGTAGTTTATGGTGTGCTTCTGATTCAATATGTAAAATTTGTGACACAATTTGTTTCAGTTTTTATCTTATTGTAATTTATGATTTGGTTCTATCTGTGTATCATTTAGGTTTTGTTGTTCGGGTGATGGTGTGCTGTGAAATTTATCACAATCTCATGGGGTGCCAATTTGGCTCTGCTGCTCTGGCCATTGTATACCAATATGATTCTAATCATGGTATGTTAGTTTGTTTCTGGTTATGGTGTGTCAATTTTTTTTTACGTCTGTACCAATTTGATTCTGTTTTAGGGGCCTTGGTTTATTGTGAAATCTGTCACAATTTAGGGACATTTGTTAGTTTGTTTCAGTCATGGAGTTTTGTGATGTATTAATACCAACCAATTTACTTATGTAATGAGCATTTTAAAACCGAATGACCATTTAAAACCTTGCACATAAAAGCATAATTTTGATATCTCATTAGCATTTATTTGTCATTAGCATAACCTGTCACAACCAAGTTGTAATTCTTATCACACCCTTAAAATCTGACAAACTATAAATATCTAGTAAACCTAGTAGCTAAGAAAATGCACTTCTATCTTGATTACTTAAAGAATTAAATCTCAGTTGGGACAAAAAGTATGGTCATCATTTCGGATTATTGATTTTACATCAGTTAACTATTTCACCACATATAACACGTGTGTGTAGGTATTAACACGTTTATGGGGGGATATCCATATCACCTACCAGGTATAGTATAGGCTCCAATGTTAGAATTAGTAGTTATTTTCTGATAAAAATGTTCCTTATCACCGACCTGTTTTAGTCATAAATTATAATATGTTTACAAATACAAACTATATATAATATGATAAAAACAATACTATCATATTATTGAAGATAATTAATTGTAGAAAAATGTATCATTGCTTACTTTGCAATACAATCATGACTCAAGAGTCTTCCTATTTAGGCAACTGATAATCAAGAATAACAGGAAATATGTGGTTGGTCCAATAACAATTCAATAGTGGGTGGCCCAATAGGCTAAAAAAATGGTAGGATACTTTCTTAGTATTAGGGACTAAATCAACCCCAAAAAATCGACGTTAAATGAAGATCGTCCAAGTTTTATTTAAACCACATCTTTAATTCGATGTGGGACTAAACCATCATCCTTGAAGTTTCAATTAAGGCAACCCCAAAGAGGCCCCAACTAAAGAAGGATAGGACTGACGGCAATTAAGGTGGTTTTCCAACATATCCCTTACTGAATCTACATAATTTTCGTCCGTATAAATCTCCATAGCAAGACTTCCACCTCTTTTGAGCAAGAGTCCTCCGGAGATGACGTAGGAAGTGCATTTTCTTAGCTACTAGGTTTACTTGATACTTTTTTTTTTACTGCGGTTTACTTGATACTTATTGATCTGTTTCATATAATGTTGTATATCACAGTCAAATAACTCACCCAAGACAGAAAATTTTAAGCTAAACTGGACTAAGTTAATCGGCACAACTCTCTTTACACAAACCACATAATTCCAAACAGTTCTACAGTCCAATTTATACACAATCACGAAGAATCTTTTGTTGGAGATGAAATTGGTAAAAATAAAATAGAAGATATTCACTTTGCAACTGTATAGTATAGATCAATTGTGTATAAGCTTAATTGCATTAATAATAAGATGTGTTCTCGTTTAGTGTTTACTGGTATACAAAAAAGAAGAATGTGAGAAAGCAAAAGAGAAAGAATACATTTTTCAAACTAAAAAAGCAATAATACATAAGAAGAAAAGAAGGATCTGTGTTCTTGCTCAATATATATGATTAGACAGTGACACTGCGGAGTACAACAGTCTCAACAGTGAGTCCAGGACCGAAACCAAATAGCACACCCCAGTCAAGGCCTTCGCCGGTTGTGCCAAGTCCATTTTCTATTGATTTCTTCCGCATTTGATCCAAGATGAATAGCACACATGCACTTGACATGTTACCATACTCGCTGAGCACATGCCTAGTAGCTTCCATTTTTTCAGGCTTCAAGCCTAACTTAGCCTCCACTTGGTCCAAAATTGCGGGTCCACCAGGGTGTGCAATCCAGAAGATAGAATTGTAATCGGAGATTCCCAAGGGTTGGAAGGCTTCAACCAAGGCCTTCTCAATATTCTTGGAGATGAGTCCAGGAACATCCTTGAGGAGATGGAAAGTGAGACCAACTTCGCGAAGGTGTCCATCAATAGCCCCTTCACTGTCTGGAAGGATTGTCTGGGCAGTCCAGACAAGCTGAAACAAAGGCTTTTCAACTGGTAAGGGGTCTGATCCAACAATGACAGCGGCTGCACCATCTCCAAACAAGGCTTGACCCACAAGGCTATCAAGATGGGTGTCAGTTGGGCCGCGGAATGTGACTGCGGTGATCTCAGAACAAACGACAAGCACGCGAGCACCCTTGTTGTTTTCAGCGAGGTCTTTGGCCAAACGAAGCACCGTGCCACCGGCAAAGCAGCCTTGTTGGTACATCATGTAACGCTTGACGGAGGGACGAAGGCCTAATAGTTTAGTGAGCTGATAATCAGCACCAGGCATGTCGACACCACTAGTGGTGCAAAAGATGAGATGGGTAATCTTGGACTTGGGTTGACCCCATTCCTTGATTGCCTTAGTTGCAGCCTCTTTTCCCAACTTTGGTACCTCCATAACCACCATGTCTTGCCTTGCATCCAACGAAGGTGCCATATATGCACAAACACTGGGATTCTCCTTCAGGATCTCTTCGTTTAAGTACATGTATCGCTTCTTAATCATCGACTTATCACCTGAAATAATAAATTAAATTTCATTGATATCATTAATGAAATCAAAGGTATATGTTGGAAATAAGCAACATGCATATTATATAATGAAATGAAGATAGGATAAAAGAGAGAGATATCTTACACATGCGTTTGAATTTTTCTTTGAGCTCGGTCATGTGCTCGCTGTTGGTGATGCGGAAATAATAGTCAGGATAGGTACTCTGATCCACGCAGTTGGGAGGAGTGGCGGTGCCAATAGCCATGACAGTGGCAGGGCCTTCTGCACGTTGCGCCTTACGAATCTCTTCAACACTCACCATCCTAGCTAGTTAATTTTCTGGAGCAAAGGATGAAAGTGAAGTAGTAGCTATCTACGAAAGAAAAGGCTTGGATGGATGTTGCAAAGTGGCTTGGAAGGGTGGATATATATATATAGAAAAGTGTGGGTAGGTAGATTAAGGTAGATGCAGTGCATGCTTCCTTTCTCTGACTGCGCTTGTGGTGTGCACCCACCGCATGTCTAAGTAGACCGCTGATTCTCCCCATTATAGTTATACTTACCAACCCATTTTTTTTTCTTTTCCTAATGATCAGCAAATAACCGGGTTTTAATTTTCTGTTTTTTTTTCTTTAGTTGAGTTATGTTTATGAAAAAAAAAATGTCACGAGGAAATTATTTGTTTTTAATACCAAGTCTGATTGATTGATTTGTCTCATTTATCATCTTGAAAACATTCCAATAAAAAATAAATGTTTTAAATAAAACTGTTTTTAAACAAGAGATTCATGATTTTTTTGCAATTCAGATATCCTGTCCATTATATGGATATCTATTTTTTTCACCTCCATGGTGCTTAAAAATTTCAAAGACTAATATTAAATTCTTTTTTAAAAAAAATTGAAAAACATTTTTTCTCTTATCTTCTCTCTCATGAAAGAAACTGGTCGTGGTTATGTTGGTCTGAAGAGAAATTATTAAATGATTATGATTTATCTTGGTTCTTACACTATATTAATTTTTATGTAATATATAATCAAGTAATCATAAATTAATAATTTTTAATATGTGTTATATAAATATTAGTTTGAGATTATAGACATGTGTGGCTGTGAACTACTTCATAATTTATTTGGTTTGGGAGGGGATTAAACTGAACTTTATCTTTGGAATAAGTGGGTGATGAAGCTTTACGTTAGTATGCTCCAACGAACAACAATCTGATCAGGAATTGGGGAGTTGGTATAGTTTTATTATTTTATCTTAAGTTAACTTGATGCAAGTCTACTTTCAGAATGAAATATGAACATCAAATGAATCATTTTTGGCTCTAAGTTAAAAGTAACTTATATCCCACAACTTCTTAACAAGTTCAGTCATCTAACTTCTCCAAAATCAAAATTGAAAATCGATTTATTCTGCTTCCTTATTTTCTTTACCTATAAATGCTTGTTAAGAAATTTTATCCAAACTGAATCATGTTTGTGTAAGATTTTAAAAATAATGGAAACTTCTACCGGAGAAAAAGTACAGGAAATTGGAATATTTGGGGCCAAATTTATCATCGGGCAACATTTGATAATTACAAATTAATATAGGGATAAACATGGTTGCAAGTGAAAGACAATATAAATAGTTGAACTTAGTAACTATAAAATAAGACAAATGTTATGTCTCGTGGTTAAACAACTTACTAAAGAACTCTAGTAAACAGAATTGAAAGTTGTGAATGGGCATTGTTTGCAAATGCTCACTCCCATTATCATCACATTGGTATGGGTAACAACAGGTGTGTATATAGGAGTTAGGGCATGAGATGTGTGTATACCAGTTAATATTAAATAAATAAACATTTATCAAAACATGAAACGAAACAAAAAATTATAAAAATTCTAGTATAATTCTGAATCAACTTCATTCATAGCTCCTACTATAATCTTGTAATCAAATATGAAGAAGATCCAGCAATTAAAGATTACACAGGAGAACATGCCAGAGTATAGGTGAACTTTGTAAGAATAAAAATGTAAGGAGGAAAAAAGATAATTAAATTTCAAATTTCATTTTACCAAACACACAGTAACACATCTGACATGTGCATAAGGGTTAAAACAAGGCAAGGATTAACTTATAACTGAATATTTGGAAAGAATATAGGACATGAACTTAGCTAAAGTATAGCAGAAAACAATAACAGAGGATGAATAAGGCTAAATGTCATATGCTGTTTCATTAGCATTACAATAAGTTGGATTGCAGATTAAAGAACCAACAGAAAATTACTCCTTGAATGTATTTACATTTTATAGGCTTCAGATAATAGATGGTTTGAATAGAAGCATTAAAGCATGTATTGGACAAAAAATGTGACCTTTACACTCAGTTTCTGAGTTTCAAAGTTCAGTACGGACGAAAACAAGGAAAAAAAACATTATTTATATTGATTAGTTACACTAAAATATTATAATAGTATACAACAATACCTAATTGAAGAAAGTACAATTAAGAATGCATTCAACAATTATGTGCACTTTTTGCCACTTGTAACAGAAATATTCCTGGACTTCCCCAGCAGATACACAAAATGGAAGAGATACTTCATCCATCAACAATGAATTGATCTTCTTGATTATCTCCCTCAACCCTAGCGTCACCGTGAACAATTCCATTCACATGATGCAAATTTTGCATCATATGTGAAAGATAATGGTTGCTAGCACTAGTGTGATCAGATAGGCCAGCGGGTTGGGCAGGCCACTGCGAGAATATACCAAGCAATTGGTTAGTAAGATTTTGCTGCTCATGAAGAAAACGAGTCTGCATCTGGCCCATTTCTGCTCGGTGCTGGCTCAGCATCTCGTCAACCCTCTTCTTCCATTCCAGCCTCCTGCAATTCATTCCCTCCTCCCATTCCCTCTCATGAATCAACTCTTCCTCTCTCCTCTTCCTTTCCATCTCTTCATTTTCCTTCTCCATAGCTTCCCACTCCACCATCCTCTGCCTCCTAAGTTTGTCCCTCTCCTCAAGCTTCTTCTCCCACTGCTTATCAAGCTCCACTCGCAAATTCTCCCTCCTCTGCCTATCACGCTCCCTCTCCAGCTCACGCTGCTCGAACCGCGCCTCCATCTCCCTCAACTGCCCCAGCTGGTTAGCAAGAATCCTCCACGCCTTCTTCTCCATCCCCTTCACTGCCTTCCTCTTCTTCTTCAAACTTGACCCTGTGACTTCCCCTTCCTCCTCAAACACAAAACCATTCTCGGCTGCATCCTCCCTCTCCCGACCACCACTCCCATTGTAATTCACCTCCCCTTCCTCAGCCTCATACTCAAACCCCAACCCCATCACCTCATTGTCCACCCCATCCATAGCAGCCCCGAAATCCCCATCCCCGGAATGACCCATCTGCCCAAACTCAACCATATCCATCCCCCCACCACCAGCAAGAAAACCATCCCCATTATCCCCATCACGATCCCCGTGATCCCCATCCTCAATCCCCATCAACTCATTCCCACCATGACCACCAACAACAAGTGCAACATCCCCAAACACATCCTTATACCTAAGAAAATTAGACCAATGAGTAAGCCCCTCCACCCAGTCAAACTCACTCACATCATCACAATCCCCTCCTCCTCCGGACCCAGAAAACTCGGGCCTCTTGATCTTCTGCTTCACAAGCAAATACTGGTGCCGCATGTTCTTGCACCTTCGTCGAAACGTCCTTCCAACTCCACTGCCAAGGGTACGCCACGGGATCGCGAACGTGATGCACCGAATTCACGTGACAAGCAATCGGCTTGAACTTCTTCTCCCGCGTCCGCATCTTAGCCAGCGAACCGTCCTCCACCAGCTCCCCGTACTTGTCGATTAGGGTTTTCTCCTCCGCCTCGGTCCATTTCTTCCGCCTCGGAGGAATCATCGGTAACCGATAATCTCTACTCCGACGTTCTGGCTATGTTTTTCCTCTTCTTCTTCCTCCTCCTCTTTCTCTTCCTCCGCGAGCACCAAAACCTTTTCCGATAGCGATTCTGATTGCATCGAGAACGCGCAGATCGTGCAGGTTGTTTCAAAAAGAATTTCGCTTTTTCAATCCGCGATTTTAACCTAGCGGTTGGCTAATCGAATGAATCTCTCCGGAAAATGTAAAACTAAGGGAAAGAAGAAGGATGGAGCATGCTTACCTTTTCGGATTTCGGAGCGAGAGGAGAGCGGAGTGATTTTCAGGGAAAGTGAAGTTTTCTCGAGAAAAAAAATATCAAAACAATAATTCACTACGGAATGAATGAAGTCACGAAAAACTAGCTAACATCAACGATTCCCGCTGTGTTCATAAGTGGGGAACGATCTAAACCGTATTCGATTCCCTTGCAAAATTCCAAAGCAGAGACTGAAAATGTTCCGGCTGTATTTCCCAGAATAATAGCTAATTTTTCAGATGATTTTTTTGGGGGGATTTGTATATGTAAAAATATAAAATATGAAAAGTTGCCTTCAATTCTGTGGACATGCCGGAGTGGTTATCGGGCATGACTAGAAATCATGTGGGCTCTGCCCGCGCAGGTTCGAATCCTGCTGTTCACGCTTTTATCTTTTATTGCATCCTCTTTCAACACATTTCATTCTCTTTTTTCCTCTCCTACCCAAGGTGAGTATGGGCACACCATTTTAATTTAATGGTAAAATTGTATTTTTAGAAGTTTTCAAGTTTCGCCCATAGAAGAAGAAGACAAAATATTCTACCTACTTTCATACCTTCAAATGTGTGCGAAGTACAAAAATAAAATAACATGACAAGTGCAACAACATACTTGAAGCATAAAGATAAAAAAGTTCTACCTATTACTTGATGAAAGTAAGAAGACAATAAGTACTTTTAATAATATGTTTTCTTTTTTTCTTTTAATGAAGAGTATTTCTAGTATAAAAATAATTAATATAATAAACATTATAAATTGAGTCTTATAAAAAAAACAAACATAATTTTAAATTTGGATCTTATAAATAAAAAGAAAGGAAGTATGATATATGACAAATTGTGCATGACAATGAAATAATTAATGCAATCCAACATTCATAAAGACCATAGATAAACTCCCAATGTGTACTTTCATTAAATACTCATATTAAGTAAAAAAAAAACTAAAAAAAAATAAAGAAATAAAAAGATTTTGATGAGAATCCTAAAACTGTCTAAATACAGGAATATATAACCAGGCGTAAGATCAAACAGTCACCGGGTACCCTCCAACAAATGGTAACAGACATACTTAACAATATCCAAGTGGAGAATGATGAATACCCATATGCAAAGGCACTACTAATTAAGAATATTAATTGTTGCTGAAGGCCCAAACTAATTTGAAGACCCATGTTAAATATGTTCTTTTTTTAATTTATAATTTTTTCGTTGTAATTTTGGTCAAAACTGTTTTGAAAAACATATGCTTATTTCTATCTTTTCATTTAGATACTCTATATGTATGAAGTTCGTTTTCAATAGAAGGACTTTTGGCATTTAAAAAAATTTTGTGAAAATTTCTCTTTGAGTTCCTCGCTACTCCAATCTTGGACTTATCAAGGTAATCTTTGTGGAGTCTACCATGACTTATCTTCCTGGAAGTGGTGTCATCTAAAAAACTCTGTAACATGTATCAAATAATCCGCTCCTAGTAAAGATCACATCAGGTTTGAAACATATATTTATATTAAAAATAATAATTTTAAAAAAAGATATATTTATATTAAAAATAAATAATTTTTGAAGCATATGTTTATACTAAAAATAAATCAGAAAAATTATTTTATATTATTAAGGACATTTAAAGTAATTTTAAATTATAGGTAATCATGATATGGATTTCTTATTATCCACCCTCACTCCATTAATAAGTATATAAAAATATATTTATTTTACTCATGAATAGCTATTAAACTATTCATTTTAATTTTTTTCATAACAAATATTGCTCACAAATATTTGCAAGTACGAATTTTCTTCTCACCCCTAATTCCAAAATTAAAAATGCAATCATAATTCTAAATGTATACATGATCATTAGTATCATAATATGATATCACAATTGTATGACTATTAGCCTCTTTTTATCTTTGTTTCTTTTAATTTTCCTACTCATAAGAAAGAAAAATAACTTAGTAGACTTTCAAACTAATTCAAAGGATTGATGCAGTAATATAAGATTTCGTTGTATTCACGTGAGTAAAAACTATCTATTTGGTGAAAAAATTTGTGTTTGATTTCCATCTTATGCAAAATTCCCTTGAATCAGGAACAACTACATACCACAAACGAAATTAATCTTTAACCTACTAGGTTAAAGACACTCGTGGTCTTTTACTTAAGAAAAAAAACTTTCTAACTAATATTTTCTTTATAATGAGTAACTCTTTCCTAAAGCTTATTTACTCACATGTGCTAAAATTACCAACACAACCAGCTAAAAACTATTTCTCTTAATTAATCATCTCAAACAATCTTATCTCCTTTTATCTTTATGTTTTTTTTCTCTCTATTTTAAATTAAATTTAAATATTTCTTTAAAATATCAGTAGTTAAAAATAAACCTTATATCACAATTTAAATTATTTATTATGAATCTGAAATATAATTTATATATTCAAAATATTTGTTTGTTAAGATTTTAATTATAATGTAATTTAATATTATGATAAAATAATAAAACTATACCAACTTTGCAATTCCCGATCAGATTGTTGTTCGTTGGAGCATACTAAAGCGCCGCCCAAAATATTTGTTTATTAAAATTTTAATTATAATGTAATTTAATATTAAGATTATTTATGTCAGAAATTTTAGTTATTATATAAAATAAATATTTATACTATGTAATACTAGTTATTAATGAAAATGAAAGTAAAACTATCGTGTAGCATAAGTCAAATAACAAAGATCAATAGATAAAGTCATTTTAAGATTAAAACTTAAAAGTTCCATTTGTTGTCAAAGTCAATATTGACCCTGTTTTAGTTCTTCTTTCTCGCATGATATACTTGAATGCAATGCACCTTCTCGTAAAAGAAAAGAATAACAAAAACAGTGAACTTACAAAAGCTAAAAGTAATTAGTTATAATAAAGCCAACTATATAATTTTCCACAAATCAAATATATTTATTTCATGAAATTAATCATAAAACAAACATTTTGGTGATGGTTTTATTTATGCGTCTTACAAATTGAAGAAAGAAAGCGATATAATTATGAATTAAATTAAAAATATACTATATATTTAATGTTCAATTTTGATTTTGGAGAAGTTAGATGACTGAACTTGTTAAGAAGTTGTGGGATATAAGTTACTTTTAACTTAGAGCCAAAAATGATTCATTTGATGTTCATATTTCATTCTGAAAGTAGACTTGCATCAAGTTAACTTAAGATAAAATAATAAAACTATACCAACTCCCCAATTCCTGATCAGATTGTTGTTCGTTGGAGCATACTAACGTAAAGCTTCATCACCCACTTATTCCAAAGATAAAGTTCAGTTTAATCCCCTCCCAAACCAAATAAATTATGAAGTAGTTCACAGCCACACATGTCTATAATCTCAAACTAATATTTATATAACACATATTAAAAATTATTAATTTATGATTACTTGATTATATATTACATAAAAATTAATATAGTGTAAGAACCAAGATAAATCATAATCATTTAATAATTTCTCTTCAGACCAACATAACCACGACCAGTTTCTTTCATGAGAGAGAAGATAAGAGAAAAAATGTTTTTCAATTTTTTTTAAAAAAGAATTTAATATTAGTCTTTGAAATTTTTAAGCACCATGGAGGTGAAAAAAATAGATATCCATATAATGGACAGGATATCTGAATTGCAAAAAAATCATGAATCTCTTGTTTAAAAACAGTTTTATTTAAAACATTTATTTTTTATTGGAATGTTTTCAAGATGATAAATGAGACAAATCAATCAATCAGACTTGGTATTAAAAACAAATAATTTCCTCGTGACATTTTTTTTTTCATAAACATAACTCAACTAAAGAAAAAAAAACAGAAAATTAAAACCCGGTTATTTGCTGATCATTAGGAAAAGAAAAAAAAATGGGTTGGTAAGTATAACTATAATGGGGAGAATCAGCGGTCTACTTAGACATGCGGTGGGTGCACACCACAAGCGCAGTCAGAGAAAGGAAGCATGCACTGCATCTACCTTAATCTACCTACCCACACTTTTCTATATATATATATCCACCCTTCCAAGCCACTTTGCAACATCCATCCAAGCCTTTTCTTTCGTAGATAGCTACTACTTCACTTTCATCCTTTGCTCCAGAAAATTAACTAGCTAGGATGGTGAGTGTTGAAGAGATTCGTAAGGCGCAACGTGCAGAAGGCCCTGCCACTGTCATGGCTATTGGCACCGCCACTCCTCCCAACTGCGTGGATCAGAGTACCTATCCTGACTATTATTTCCGCATCACCAACAGCGAGCACATGACCGAGCTCAAAGAAAAATTCAAACGCATGTGTAAGATATCTCTCTCTTTTATCCTATCTTCATTTCATTATATAATATGCATGTTGCTTATTTCCAACATATACCTTTGATTTCATTAATGATATCAATGAAATTTAATTTATTATTTCAGGTGATAAGTCGATGATTAAGAAGCGATACATGTACTTAAACGAAGAGATCCTGAAGGAGAATCCCAGTGTTTGTGCATATATGGCACCTTCGTTGGATGCAAGGCAAGACATGGTGGTTATGGAGGTACCAAAGTTGGGAAAAGAGGCTGCAACTAAGGCAATCAAGGAATGGGGTCAACCCAAGTCCAAGATTACCCATCTCATCTTTTGCACCACTAGTGGTGTCGACATGCCTGGTGCTGATTATCAGCTCACTAAACTATTAGGCCTTCGTCCCTCCGTCAAGCGTTACATGATGTACCAACAAGGCTGCTTTGCCGGTGGCACGGTGCTTCGTTTGGCCAAAGACCTCGCTGAAAACAACAAGGGTGCTCGCGTGCTTGTCGTTTGTTCTGAGATCACCGCAGTCACATTCCGCGGCCCAACTGACACCCATCTTGATAGCCTTGTGGGTCAAGCCTTGTTTGGAGATGGTGCAGCCGCTGTCATTGTTGGATCAGACCCCTTACCAGTTGAAAAGCCTTTGTTTCAGCTTGTCTGGACTGCCCAGACAATCCTTCCAGACAGTGAAGGGGCTATTGATGGACACCTTCGCGAAGTTGGTCTCACTTTCCATCTCCTCAAGGATGTTCCTGGACTCATCTCCAAGAATATTGAGAAGGCCTTGGTTGAAGCCTTCCAACCCTTGGGAATCTCCGATTACAATTCTATCTTCTGGATTGCACACCCTGGTGGACCCGCAATTTTGGACCAAGTGGAGGCTAAGTTAGGCTTGAAGCCTGAAAAAATGGAAGCTACTAGGCATGTGCTCAGCGAGTATGGTAACATGTCAAGTGCATGTGTGCTATTCATCTTGGATCAAATGCGGAAGAAATCAATAGAAAATGGACTTGGCACAACCGGCGAAGGCCTTGACTGGGGTGTGCTATTTGGTTTCGGTCCTGGACTCACTGTTGAGACTGTTGTACTCCGCAGTGTCACTGTCTAATCATATATATTGAGCAAGAACACAGATCCTTCTTTTCTTCTTATGTATTATTGCTTTTTTAGTTTGAAAAATGTATTCTTTCTCTTTTGCTTTCTCACATTCTTCTTTTTTGTATACCAGTAAACACTAAACGAGAACACATCTTATTATTAATGCAATTAAGCTTATACACAATTGATCTATACTATACAGTTGCAAAGTGAATATCTTCTATTTTATTTTTACCAATTTCATCTCCAACAAAAGATTCTTCGTGATTGTGTATAAATTGGACTGTAGAACTGTTTGGAATTATGTGGTTTGTGTAAAGAGAGTTGTGCCGATTAACTTAGTCCAGTTTAGCTTAAAATTTTCTGTCTTGGGTGAGTTATTTGACTGTGATATACAACATTATATGAAACAGATCAATAAGTATCAAGTAAACCGCAGTAAAAAAAAAAGTATCAAGTAAACCTAGTAGCTAAGAAAATGCACTTCCTACGTCATCTCCGGAGGACTCTTGCTCAAAAGAGGTGGAAGTCTTGCTATGGAGATTTATACGGACGAAAATTATGTAGATTCAGTAAGGGATATGTTGGAAAACCACCTTAATTGCCGTCAGTCCTATCCTTCTTTAGTTGGGGCCTCTTTGGGGTTGCCTTAATTGAAACTTCAAGGATGATGGTTTAGTCCCACATCGAATTAAAGATGTGGTTTAAATAAAACTTGGACGATCTTCATTTAACGTCGATTTTTTGGGGTTGATTTAGTCCCTAATACTAAGAAAGTATCCTACCATTTTTTTAGCCTATTGGGCCACCCACTATTGAATTGTTATTGGACCAACCACATATTTCCTGTTATTCTTGATTATCAGTTGCCTAAATAGGAAGACTCTTGAGTCATGATTGTATTGCAAAGTAAGCAATGATACATTTTTCTACAATTAATTATCTTCAATAATATGATAGTATTGTTTTTATCATATTATATATAGTTTGTATTTGTAAACATATTATAATTTATGATAAAACAGGTCGGTGATAAGGAACATTTTTATCAGAAAATAACTACTAATTCTAACATTGGAGCCTATACTATACCTGGTAGGTGATATGGATATCCCCCCATAAACGTGTTAATACCTACACACACGTGTTATATGTGGTGAAATAGTTAACTGATGTAAAATCAATAATCCGAAATGATGACCATACTTTTTGTCCCAACTGAGATTTAATTCTTTAAGTAATCAAGATAGAAGTGCATTTTCTTAGCTACTAGGTTTACTAGATATTTATAGTTTGTCAGATTTTAAGGGTGTGATAAGAATTACAACTTGGTTGTGACAGGTTATGCTAATGACAAATAAATGCTAATGAGATATCAAAATTATGCTTTTATGTGCAAGGTTTTAAATGGTCATTCGGTTTTAAAATGCTCATTACATAAGTAAATTGGTTGGTATTAATACATCACAAAACTCCATGACTGAAACAAACTAACAAATGTCCCTAAATTGTGACAGATTTCACAATAAACCAAGGCCCCTAAAACAGAATCAAATTGGTACAGACGTAAAAAAAAATTGACACACCATAACCAGAAACAAACTAACATACCATGATTAGAATCATATTGGTATACAATGGCCAGAGCAGCAGAGCCAAATTGGCACCCCATGAGATTGTGATAAATTTCACAGCACACCATCACCCGAACAACAAAACCTAAATGATACACAGATAGAACCAAATCATAAATTACAATAAGATAAAAACTGAAACAAATTGTGTCACAAATTTTACATATTGAATCAGAAGCACACCATAAACTACAATCTGATAAAAACTGCAATCTGATACTCAACCAGAAGCACAAGATAAACTGGAATATGATAAAAACTACCTAAAGTGATAAACTGCGTTATGATATTTCATATATTAAATCAAAAGCACACAATGAAAATGTAATACAAACTGAAACAAATTGAGTAATAGATTTCACATATTGATGCACACCATAAGCTGCAGCATGATACCAACTGAAACATAAATTCTAACCTTAGAGCCCATACTACACCTCATAGGTGGTATGGAACATTTATTTTAAAGTGTTAATACGAAGTCATGGATAAATGTTATCTATTGTGGTTAAGTAGTTAACTCTTGTAAGGCAAATAATGCGAAGAGCAGTCCAACCACTTTGTCGACTTAGATTTTGTTCATTAAGTAATCAAGGTAGGAAGTGCAATTTCTTACCTACTAGGTTTACTTGATACTTATTAATCCCTTTTTTATAATGTTTTTCTCACAGACTCACAGTTAGATAACTCAATCAACACAAAAAAAAAAAAAAAAAATTAAGCCTAAGTGGACTACGTTAATTGGCACTATTCTCTTTACACAATTAAGCCATAAACCTGCAAAGTTCTACAGTCACTTTTATAGCAAGTCACAAAGAATCTTTCAATAAAGATGAAATTGGACAAGAGATATTCACTTTGCAACTGAATATATAGATGAATTTTGTGAAAACTTAATTGCATTAATAGTAATATAACATGTTCTTATTTACTGATATAAAAAAAGAAGCATGTGAGGGAAGCAGGGAAAAAAAGGAAGAGAAAGAATACATTTTTCAAACTCAACATGAAAGAATGAATAAGAAAGAAAAGGACTTGGTCTTGCACAAGATATATGGATTAGACAGTGACACTGCGGAGCACAACAGTCTCAACGGTGAGTCCAGGGCCGAAACCAAATAGCACACCCCAGTCAAGGCCTTCACCGGTTGTGCCAAGTCCATTTTCTATTGATTTCTTCCTCATTTGATCCAAGATGAATAGCACACATGCACTTGACATGTTACCATACTCGCTGAGCACATGTCTAGTAGCTTCCATTTTTTCAGGCTTCAAGCCTAACTTAGCCTCAACTTGGTCCAAAATTGCGGGTCCACCAGGGTGTGCAATCCAGAAGATAGAATTGTAATCGGAGATTCCCAAGGGTTGGAAGGCTTCAACCAAGGCCTTCTCAATATTCTTGGAGATGAGTCCAGGAACATCCTTGAGGAGATGGAAAGTGAGACCAACTTCGCGAAGGTGTCCATCAATAGCCCCTTCACTGTCTGGAAGGATTGTCTGGGCAGTCCAGACAAGCTGAAACAAAGGCTTTTCAACTGGTAAGGGGTCTGATCCAACAATGACAGCGGCTGCACCATCTCCAAACAAGGCTTGACCCACAAGGCTATCAAGATGGGTGTCAGTTGGGCCGCGGAATGTGACTGCGGTGATCTCAGAACAAACGACAAGCACGCGAGCACCCTTGTTGTTTTCAGCGAGGTCTTTGGCCAAACGAAGCACCGTGCCACCGGCAAAGCAGCCTTGTTGGTACATCATGTAACGCTTGACGGAGGGGCGAAGGCCTAATAGTTTAGTGAGCTGATAATCAGCACCAGGCATGTCGACACCACTAGTGGTGCAAAAGATGAGATGGGTAATCTTGGACTTGGGTTGACCCCATTCCTTGATTGCCTTAGTTGCAGCCTCTTTTCCCAACTTTGGTACCTCCACAACCACCATGTCTTGCCTTGCATCCAACGAAGGTGCCATGTAAGCACAAACACTCGGATTCTCTTTCAGGATTTCTTCATTTAAGTACATGTATCGCTTCTTAATCATTGACTTATCACCTGATCGAAATAATAAATTAAATTTCATTAATATCACTAATCAAATCAAAGGAATATGTTGAAAATAAGCAATATACATATTGTATAAAGAAATGAAGAAAGGAGAGAGATATATATCTTACACATGCGCTTGAATTTTTCTTTGAGCTCGGTCATGTGCTCGCTGTTGGTGATGCGGAAATAATAGTCAGGATAGGTACTCTGATCGACACAGTTTGGAGGAGTTGCGGTGCCAATAGCCATGACAGTGGCAGGGCCCTCTGCACGTTGTGCATTACGGATCTCTTCAACACTGACCATCCTAGCTAGTTAATTTTCTGAAGCAAAGAATGAAAGTGTAGTAGCTAGGAAAGAAAAGGCTTGGATGGATGTTGCAAAGTGGTTTGGAAGGGTGGGTATATATATATGAATAGATAGACAGTTGAACTTGAAGTGGGTAGGTGAGTACTGAGTAGATGATGAGCATGTTTCCTCTAACGAATTGGCTGTGTTCTGTGTTTTCTCTCAACTATATTGTACACTGCATGACTATGTTGACTGTTGACTATCCCATTATAATGATTATATATATACCTTACAAATTTGATTAAAAACACGTTAAAATGATTCTCAAATAAATAGATTTGGATAAAAGGACATAGTCATTTGTTGACAGAGAAAGGATATAGTCATTGACATTATAAAAAGGGAGTGTATCGTATCAACATCATCAACAAAGTAGCTTTAATGTTAATAGTATTTAGTAATTCAATTTGATTTGGATTGATTCAGTTATTTCTGGCAAAACTAAAATCGACTCCAATCCAATGAACAATTTTTTTTTTCTTGAGATGCAAAGGATAGAAATATTATTAAAAGCAGCTTAGCTGCACAAGTTGTGCCCCTACTGAAAGTTATATCAGAATACAATTTTGCTGTGCATCAAAGCTATCTACCAGCAACATGTTGCATAATTACGAAAAAAATAGCTTTATCTTGCTGAACTTGGCAGAGCCTCTAAACATTTACGAATAATTCAGCCATCCGATTATAGAACATAACCACGAGAAAATAAAAGCAACCACCTATCGCTATCAGCAAACCAAATGAAGCACCAGTTGAACGCCTTGTATTCCCACCACCGAATACCAAAATTGAATAAATTTGATTTTGAGAAGAAAAAAATTGCTTATTATTATTGTTGATGTGAAATCCACAGAACCTGTCACACATAAACCCATTCCAAACACTGATGCTTCCCAAATTGCATTCGATGAAAATGCTGACCCAATCATCCTTAAAGTTTCCCAAAGGTTTTCTCGATCTCACTAAATTAAATTCAACAGGAATTAGGTTGGGTTTTAATTTTTATATCTGTCTTTATTAATCGGATAAGTGAACAAATTCGTAAAAGTAAAAGCGTAAGACGCTGTTAATTTAGTCTTGAAAGTGCTAAAATGACCAAAGGTAACTCATTTTAATCCAAAGTTTCAAAGGTCATGCGATGTAAATGACAATAATAACATACTTTCGAAATTAAAATATAATATAGTTAAATTAAATTTAAATACTAAAATAACAACATAGGAAATTTTAGGAACATTTTTTGTTTTCTTGAGAAAATAAACTTTGTTGTTATTTCATTTTAAATACAAACCTAATTATTTAACAAGAGAATCTATGTTTGATTTTCCACCGTATGTAGTTACACATAGGCTTAATTGCACTTTTTATTTTTAATTTTTTAATTTTTAGTGAATTTTATCCCTAATTTTTTAATTTGACACATTTTATTTTCAATTTTTAAGAAACTTGTGAATTTTATCCTCTATTATTTATCTATTTATAAGCACAAAAGTTGGGGTAAAATTTGTCAAAAAAAATTAAAATTAAGGATAAATTTTGTCAAAAAAATTTAAAGTTGGAATAAAATTTGGCAAAAACTAATAAGTTAGGGATAAAAAAAATATAATTATGTAACTAGTAAAGTGATGAAGGATAAAATTTGTAGGATTATTAAAAGTTGAGATAAAATGTCCAAAATTTAAAGATTAAGATAAAATTCGTCAAAAATTAAAAAATTAGAATAAAAAATATAATTAAATCTAATGTTTAGTTTATCTATAAGAAAAATTTCAAACCTGACCCCATCTTATTGCAATGCATAATGGAGTGGGTCAGTCCTTCCATAGGATCACCCTGGAGGCCACCCCCCTTTTTTTTTCCCTCTATGACCTTCACCATTGACTTTTCCTAATCATCAATTCATCACTTTCGTGGCTTCTCCTAATGAAAACGTGTTGATTAAAAAATAAACAAAAAACCAAAAATATTGGGTTGTTAAAATAAGAGAGTAGTCATCAGTCTACGTAGCCATGCGGGGCACCACATAGTTGAAACAAAGCGCAGCCACGAGTCAGAGGAAGCATGCATAGCATCTACGTACCTTAGCCTACCTACCAATATCAACTATCTATATATATCCACCTTTCCAAATCACTTTCCAACATCCACCCCCATCATCATATCATACCCTTTCTATCCTACTTGCTACTTCCCACTTCCATTCTTTTCTTAACCAGCTAGGATGGTGAGTGTTGAAGAGATTCGTAAGGCGCAACGTGCAGAAGGCCCTGCCACTGTCATGGCTATTGGCACCGCCACTCCTCCCAACTGCGTGGATCAGAGTACCTATCCTGACTATTATTTCCGCATCACCAACAGCGAGCACATGACCGAGCTCAAAGAAAAATTCAAGCGCATGTGTAAGATATATATCTCTCTCCTTTCTTCATTTCTTTATACAATATGTATATTGTTTATTTTCAACATATTCCTTTGATTTGATTAGTGATATTAATGAAATTTAATTTATTATTTCGATCAGGTGATAAGTCGATGATTAAGAAGCGATACATGTACTTAAACGAAGAGATCCTGAAAGAGAATCCGAGTGTTTGTGCTTACATGGCACCTTCGTTGGATGCAAGGCAAGACATGGTGGTTGTGGAGGTACCAAAGTTGGGAAAAGAGGCTGCAACTAAGGCAATCAAGGAATGGGGTCAACCCAAGTCCAAGATTACCCATCTCATCTTTTGCACCACTAGTGGTGTCGACATGCCTGGTGCTGATTATCAGCTCACTAAACTATTAGGCCTTCGCCCCTCCGTCAAGCGTTACATGATGTACCAACAAGGCTGCTTTGCCGGTGGCACGGTGCTTCGTTTGGCCAAAGACCTCGCTGAAAACAACAAGGGTGCTCGCGTGCTTGTCGTTTGTTCTGAGATCACCGCAGTCACATTTCGCGGCCCAACTGACACCCATCTTGATAGCCTTGTGGGTCAAGCCTTGTTTGGAGATGGTGCAGCCGCTGTCATTGTTGGATCAGACCCCTTACCAGTTGAAAAGCCTTTGTTTCAGCTTGTCTGGACTGCCCAGACAATCCTTCCAGACAGTGAAGGGGCTATTGATGGACACCTTCGCGAAGTTGGTCTCACTTTCCATCTCCTCAAGGATGTTCCTGGACTCATCTCCAAGAATATTGAGAAGGCCTTGGTTGAAGCCTTCCAACCCTTGGGAATCTCCGATTACAATTCTATCTTCTGGATTGCACACCCTGGTGGACCCGCAATTTTGGACCAAGTTGAGGCTAAGTTAGGCCTGAAGCCTGAAAAAATGGAAGCTACTAGACATGTGCTCAGCGAGTATGGTAACATGTCAAGTGCATGCGTGCTATTCATCTTGGATCAAATGAGGAAGAAATCAATAGAAAATGGACTTGGCACAACCGGTGAAGGTCTTGACTGGGGTGTGCTATTTGGTTTCGGCCCTGGACTCACCGTTGAGACTGTTGTGCTCCGCAGTGTCACTCTCTGATCATATATATTGAGCAAGAGAACAAATCTTTCTTTTTTCATATGTATTCTTGGCTGGCCGGTTTGAAAAAACGTATTGTGTTTCGATTTTTTTTCCCCTGCCCTGCAAATGCTTCTGTTTGTATACTAGTAAATAACAACTTGTTATACTATTTTTTCAATTAAGCTTACACACAAGTTATCTATATATGAAGTTGCAAAGTGAATATCTTTTGTCCAATTTTATCTTCATTGAAAGATTCTCTATGATTGATGATAAATTGAACTATAGAACTGTCTCGAACCAGGTTTACTTATGGGCTAATTGTGTAAAGAGTGTTGTGTATGAGTTATCTGGGTGTGTGAGAAAAATTATACAGAAGAATTCAATTAGTATCAAGTAATCGTGGTAGCTAATAAAATATACGTCCTACCTTGATTACTTAAAGAACGAAATCTTAGTTGACACAAAAGTATGGACAGCGTTAGAAAAAAAATATAAAAAATATTCCATATCACTTACCAGAGTACAGGCTTCAAGGTTAGAATTTGGATGATGAATGGTTTAAGAAAAGATTATAAGCTTCCAGTTTTTCAGAAGAATGGGGAAACCAACCTCGACGATATTGAAGCTGTCTTTAAAGATTCTGAAGTATGTTGAAGATAATTAGACATGATATTGATATTGATTTTCTGTGAGTTCTGGAATATTATCTCATAAAGGATTTTGCATGTGTTTTCAGGAGCACCATGTGACGGAGAAGAACGAACAGCAGTCAACAGCAATGAATGCATTTGAGTTAATTTCTATGTCCAAAGGGCTGAACCTTGAAAACTTGTTTGATACAGAGCAGGTATCAAGCTGATATCATTGAATTGGGGAGGAAAATAACAAATGACAGGGACTTGTTTCATTTAGTGAACTAAATGAAAAAGTCAATTTGATGAAAAAGGTAAACAAGTTTTATTAAGTGGAGTTGTTTCTCCTTACCCCCTCTACCAAACACACCATTAAATAAAGTTTCTTCATCTATAAAATTTCTTATTTAAATAAAGTACTTAAAATTATATTTTTATAAATTTCTTTATTCTGGAACACATTCTGATTTCTTGATTTTCTTATTGGTTGCAATGTGAATAGAATAGTTTTTAAGTGTTATATTTTCTTTGATTTTCCAATCAGTTTTTAAGTGTTTGATCAATTGCTTTGGCACTTGGCTGAATTCAGGTGCTTATGGGCAGAGAGCAGTTCTCAAGTTTGCTCAGTACATTGGTGCTTATGCCATTGCTGGAAGGCATACCCTTGATACTTTCAACAATTAGCTTCAAACTTCCTTCAGTGAGCATCGCCTTCTCATCCTCATCGATCCAAGAACAGATCACCAGGTTAAAAGGAAACGAGTTTGACTTTAGCCACATTTGATTTGGCTTTCTTGCATATTTCGACCTCTCTTTTTGAATATTAAAAAAATGATACTGGAGTATATTAATTCTCTGTTCTAGAAAATTGGTTATGACAAGACAGTAGTAGTTTCCAAATATTACATGATGTCAAATGTTAGATTTAGACCCCTATACTAATTTACCTTGTGTTTTACTTTTAATTCACCTTGCAGTCACCATTACTTATCACATCCTTGAAACCAGTCAGTTTCAAGATTTAGACAACCTACAAAGAGGGAACTACTCTTAAGGAAATACAAGTACGTTTAATTTCTTTATTCTGGAACACATTCTGACATGCTTACAAGTATGTTTACAATTATGAAGTTTCTTCCCGTTACTAGCTTGCTTTTAGTGAGTGATACTTATGTATGGATCTTGAAACATGTAGATGAGATGCTTCAGAGGATCATCCCCCAACTTGATTTGTTTATGAACACAGTGGAGGGTAGAGATAAACTTTAAGGTGGAGCTACTGAAATCTAAGGTAAAAGCTTTACTAATTTTACCTTAGACAATAATGCAATTTTCACTCTTCATAATATTTTGCTTTTGTATTTCTGAATCATAAAAAGCTTTCTCTGGATTGTCCACTCTAAGGATCAAAGTAAGAATAAGGTTAACCATTTCTTTTATTCATTCCTTTAATTTTCTGTGTACTGCAATTCCTCAACCAACTCTTCTATTTTCTGAGTGTTTAGCTGTGTTGTAGTAAAGATATTGCCATTGGAACACATGGTTTGATATCTGTTTGAGATTTTAAGTTTGGTAGTTTACTTTAAATTTGTAAAAAATACTTGTGGCAACTCACAAGTTAATATGTTGATATATATACTTTCTACATGGTAAGATCAAGGGGACGTGACAAACATAAGGATCCATTTAGGAAAGACTCTACCAAACCGACTTTTAAGGTGATGATTTTTTCCCACTTATATAGTTTATCTCGACACTATCTATATTCGATGTGGGACTTCAACATTAAGTAAACATAGAAAATGTTCTTTCTACCTTGATTATTTGAAGAACTATATCTTAGTTGACACAAAAGTTAGGACAACATTATAAAAAAATGCTCCGTAACACTTACTAGGTATAGTGTAGGCTCCAAGGTTAGAATTAGTAGTTGTATTCAGAGATGTATTGATTGGTCCTTGACTAAATTGGATTAGTCATTACTTGCTATAAATTTAATTAGAAATAAACTACGATTCTGTTAGTGCGTGAAATGAACCATTATTTGGCAATTTTAAACTATGATAGAGGCAATCTTTCCTACGTGTTATTAGTGACTAGAAGTGTCATTGATCATATTTATTGTATCAAAGTTTATGTTTTTTGTAGTACAAAAACAGATTGTGATTTCTATTGAGTCAGGGGGTTCTTTTAAGTTTGCAAAGTTGTCAGCGAAATGCAGAGATACAGAATTTGTAGTGAGAACAGAGGCAGAGTATTATTTGATGGGTCAAAGTTCTTTTAAAATAGTTTAATGGTCACTGATGGTGTAAAATAGTTTTACATCATTATCCAATCACAAATTATTGTTGATATAACTTTTAAGTTTTAAAATAATTTTAAAATAGTTTTACTATATATGGTAAGTTGTAATTGGATGACAGTGTAAAACAGTCTATAATCCTTTTTCTCTCTACAATATTAAGTTTAAATATTAAATATTGGGAAAAGGAGGAAGAGAGCATGATTGGTTAATAGCATTTTTAAAGGGCTGGTAAAACATCTCTTAGAATTCATTGTGAAATTGTAAGGAAAAGAAAGGAGGCTTTACTATGGGACAAGAAGAAACATCCAGAATTTCTCCACAATCCACTTGAAGTATATAGCCACAAAATGATTAAGTTTTTATTCTTCAAATTATGCACATGTTAATTGTTCATGCGGGTGTTCTGTTTTAGTGAGGTAAGTACTAAGTATAAGTACACTTATGATGGTGAGTTTTCTTGTGTTAAGTTCTGCACCTAGATTTTTCATGGTAGTACATGACAATTTTCTGCAGCAGTTATTGTCTTACCGAAACTTTAAACAAGTTTCATGTGTAAGAATACAATTAAGCTGTGGCCATTTACTGAGATATATATTTGAATCTCATTGCTTGTTATTTGTTTCCTTACATGAGAGGTTAAAGTTTAAGTTACAGCAAAGACATTGTGTCCCTAACATTCTACCGGTGTTATTACAGTTTTGTGTTAGAAACGTAAACAAACAGATTAGATAAAACAAGTGGCACGTTTTGATGTAAGTATATTGTAAACACATTTGGTTTTATGCATGTTAAAGTGTAAATTTGCTGGCTGTGTATATAGGGATTAAATATAATTAGTTTTCTTTTAATTTCCTGTTGTTTATAAATGTAAATGTAAATTATGCATAGGATTTAAATTATTGTGTATATCTTTTCTCAGTTTATTGCTTATAAGTTTATGTGTGGCTTTTCTAATCCAAGAGTGCAGTTTGAACCTAAAATCATTAAATTATTATAATTACAAAATTATTTATTTGCACGAAGCAGTATATCTTATACAACTTATTCTGTATATCTTTTTTTAGTTTATTTCTTATAAGTTTATGCGTGGTTTTTTTAATCCAAAAAAGTGAAGTCACATATCTCATACGACTTATTATCTTTTTATAAAAATATTCAAACTTGTCTATGTTTAGTTTTTCTTTCACACCAAAAAAAAGTTTTTCCTAATAAAAAAGATAAGTGGTGACTGTGGTGTATGAGAAAAATAGTCCTAAAGTAATTTTTTTTATAGAAAATATACAAGTAGAACATAGAACGAAATCAAAGTCGTGCTTTGTCTAAGTTTTAAATTTTTTAAAAGGAAAATTGTTAATTAAAATTTGTATTTTTAATTGACACGACATTCTTACCAAAATAAAACAGCACCTTACCAAAAAATAAAAAAATTGACGCAACATTAATTAAAATTTGATTTTATTTGGTGTCAATATACCATGTTTGCAAGTACGAGAGACAGGTGTCAGACCACCAAAAAAAGAGACAGATGTTAGTTTGGTGTGCATTTTCTTGGGTTAGTGAGATTTCCATTTCCAAATCATAATGAATGACTTTTTTTTTTTACGTGAAACACATGAATGATTTTGGATTGTCCAATTTTTTTGGGTAATGTACTAATGTCGATAATTTGAATAGAATCATCTCTATTGATTTTCTGTCCAAAAAAAATTCATCTCTTATGATTTCCAAGACAAATAAAGATAAAAAAATTAGAAACGAAGAAACCTAAAAATTAAAGGATAACATAGCTCACATTAAACAAACGTAGCTGACAAAAACAAAAGTTTGCCTAATTTTTTTATTTTTTAAAATTGCAAGTATCTTCTATCGAAGACGATCCTATTTAAATTAGTAGGAATCCGACGCGAAAGTTGATCCACGCTTGATGGTTGCCTAATATTGAAGATAAACGTTAAAATAAAAACAATGGATAAGACTAGAGCAACCCTAGATTGTCTTATTTAATAAACTTGTGTATCAGTAAGTACGGAGCTAGGAGAAAACAAGCATCCGTTTATTCCAATTATATTATATAGTTTTCAACGGTGGTTGCAGTTGCGAACTAGGCACGAAAGGTTGAAGAAGATGCTGCGTAATTCCAATTCCAGAGGAGGATTTGGATCAGGAATGGTAGTGGCAGTGGTATGTGTGTGTGTTTGCGTAGTAGCAATGGAGTATGGAGTAAGAGTGACGGAGGGGGAAGAGTATTTCAAACCGTTCAACGTGAGCTACGATCACCGCGCTCTCATCCTCAACGGCAAACGCCGCTTCCTCATCTCCGCCGGAATCCACTATCCACGCGCCACTCCCGAGGTCAATTTAATTTAATTTAACTCATCATCAGTCATCAACTAAAATAACACTAACATGCAACCACAATTTAACTCAATTATCTTTTTTCTCTTTTCCATCAAGTTGAGTTACAAGCTTGTTTGCTCTGTTTTTTTTTTTTTTTTTTTGCTTCTGTTTGTTTCAGTGCCTTAATGAATCTCGTTCTGGTTCGTTCTCAAAAGTCAAAATCCTATTTGCGTGTTTGGATTACTTTATTTTGAAGAAGATAATCACTGTTTTTTTTTTCTTCCTGAGCATCGCGTTATGACATTATTATCAGCTTTTGAGCTTTAGTTCTTCTGAATTTCTTCTTCTTTGTACGATTAGCGAATTGAAAATTCTTCTGAAACAAAATCAACAAATTAACCGCAGCTCTTATTATCAGTCTCCGTCAACGTTTTTGCCAAATTTGGAGCAGTGCAATATAGTCTAATAATAGGATGTTAAATTCTGTGATGTTAACTTTATGAAATTTATTTTGTTACCGTGGCTTATTATACATTTGGTATGATTTTAGATGTGGCCTGATTTGATTGCAAAGAGCAAGGAAGGTGGGGCGGATGTGATTGAAACTTATGTTTTCTGGAATGGGCATGAGCCAGTGAGAGGACAGGTGCAAAATTATACTTCTCACTACGTCTTGTTTCTTCCGACTGTAGATTTGATATTTGTTTATTAATGCTGAAATATTAATTTCTTTTTCATTTAGTGTGCTTTCTCTTGTGCAGTATAATTTTGAAGGGAGATATGATCTTGTGAAGTTTGTGAGACTAGCTGCATCCCATGGACTCTATTTCTTTCTCCGCATAGGCCCTTATGCGTGTGCCGAATGGAACTTTGGGTCTCAGCCTTTTCTCATATTATCATTATTTGATGTTTCCATTTAGATAAACAACTTGAAGAGATTGCATGATGATAGTTAATTAATTACATTTCTAAACAGGAAAATTCCTTAATCGTGTAGTTTCCACGGATTTTTTATGCTCCGTTCTAGGATTTTTACATTCATATCTAGTTGAAAGTCATCATCGTAATATTTGGTGTGAGACTGAGTAATAGTTTTCATTTAGTCATTTACCTTTGATGCCAATATTAGTTTATCTTTGCTGATTTATATATGTCAAATTGGAAGTTAGTAAACTTTTTGGTTTAGACTGTAAATTAATGGTGGAAAGTAGTGTTAAAATATGACAAAATAATTTCAACTTTGTCCAAAAGAAACTAAAATGGATTGTGCAAGTTGTACCTTAAATTTTGCAGAGAATTCACACACGTTTTTAGTTTTAAAACTGTGCTTTTTACTCCTGTTTAATGTTTTGTTGTAAATTTATCTGAATTGTGAATCAGCTTTAAGTTTTTTATGAAAGAAGGCTGTTTTAAAAAAGAAAAGCCAAATCAGAATAATTTATGCTTTGCAGAAAAGAAAAAGCACAGACTTTGAACAATGCAGTTAATATTTCTGGTACTTTGGTTAAAACATAAGTTAAGTTTTTCTTTGTGATCAATACTTGCCTATCTATCCTATTTCTCCATCTGAATATTGCCTGTTTTACAACACCACTGTCATGATGCTATCCATTTGTTATCTATCGAAGCCTGTGTAGAGTTGGAAAAGTATTCATAGGGATTTCAGATTGCACATCCCTGCTACACCCTTAGTTTCATCTGCTTCTTTTATTTTGTTTGTGTTTTAGTTGTTTTCTTTTTTACTTTTTTTTCTCTCAAAAGGGATTATTATTTTCACCCCTGGTTTGCTTATTTCACTTCAGTAATGCTTATTTTTCTTTTAAAAAGTAAATAACTATTTGACAACTTGTTCATTGATTTATGAACTATGTTTGCAGGGGTTTCCCTGTGTGGTTGCGTGATATCCCTGGTATTGAATTTCGAACAAACAATGCACCTTTCAAGGTGAAATCCTTTGTTGGTTGGCATTACTGTCTTTTATGTTTGTTTTGTAAACAGATCTATATCATTTGTTTATGCTTATTTGTGATTATTCCATTTATTCAGTGTTCTCAGTTTTGAACTACAATTGACATGGCAAACGCTTGTTCTTGGTTGCACTCATTACTTTATGCAGGGAATTATGTCAAATTTCCCCCTTTTTTGTGTTTTTTTATATCACGTAATGCCCCTCAATGTTTGAGGGCAGGGGTGGGATTTTTTGAACTGTCCCAAAATCATAGAATAAATGATAATGTGCTCTTAACATCCTATTTTTTTTAAAAAAAAATCCAGGAGGAGATGAAGCGCTTTGTCTCCAAGGTGGTGAATCTGATGAGAGAGGAAAGGCTGTTTTCTTGGCAAGGTGGTCCCATAATTTTGTTGCAGGTAGGAAAAGAGTGTGGGTTTTGGGCTTTATATGCATTAAAGCCATTAATTGGTTTTACTTTTCATAATTTGAAGCATATTCATAGTCCTGCCGGGGTATCCAAAATTAGCAGTGAAATTACAACTGTCTCTATACTGTTGTTTGCCTTATTGAACTTGTGCTTCTCTGCCTAGGTAACTTTTATTTTTGGCAGGAGTGAACTGCTTATACCAGATTATGGATAACTGGATATAACACATTCTCTGGATTTTTCTCTAATTTCAATGTCTATTGGAATCACCTAATGTTATATAATGTGTGTGATATACGCATGCTAGTAAAGATAGGTCTTAGGTATTAGCTCCCACATATATTAATAGAATGTGTGTGATATACTGCATGTAAGATTTTAGTTGTTGATTCTTGTTATATGTTTCATTTTTTGTATTGATGTATTCTGATTATAATATCCAATATTCAAATTACTTAGTTCTCCACCTCATCAGCAGACTTAATTATTTTGTGTTAGATAATTGTTGATTATGCTTTATTCTGTTATCTTGGAATTAGTGCATGCAAGTTTTTAATTTGATGCTTCCCTTTCTAGAATGCAATGTTTAACTAAGCTTGTGACTGAATTTTATCAGATTGAGAATGAATATGGGAACATTGAGAATTCCTATGGTAAAGGAGGTAAAGAGTATATGAAATGGGCGGCTAAGATGGCTCTAAGTCTTGGTGCTGGGGTTCCATGGGTCATGTGTAGACAGCAGGATGCTCCATATGACATTGTAAATTATATCCCTTTCCACTATTAAAAAGAACTGTTATTGGCATTACCTGTACTTAATAAAATAAAAATGTGTTCAGTTCTCTCTTACAGATTTTGAAAAAATAACAAAGGGAAATGTTAAAATATTTCGTGATTAAAATAACTAACAATTCAAGTGGTTAATAAATCAATATTGTTGTACACAGATTGATACATGCAATGCATACTACTGTGATGGATTTAAACCAAACTCTCATAACAAACCAACGATGTGGACAGAGAACTGGGATGGATGGTATGAACAATCACATCCTTCAAGGGTACATGTGTGATTATATAGTTAATGACAATATAAATACAAGTTTAGGAGTCAATATTATATAAATTGATCATAAACCTTTCAGGATAACCAATATATTTGTGTTCTGTGCTTATGTGTGTTATTGCATAAACCTATGTCTGTTGAACTGTTGATAAGAAATAGAAGATAAGAGAAATAATGTTCTGAGAGTTGATTCATTATTTGGCTGTGGTGATAAATATTTTGATTGCTTCCAGTTGACATTTGAAGGTATACACAATGGGGTGAAAGATTGCCTCATAGACCTGTTGAAGACCTTGCTTTTGCAGTTGCACGTTTTTTCCAACGTGGAGGAAGCTTTCAAAACTATTACATGGTATGATAGTTGAAGTTTTTTTTTATTTGTATTTTTGGCCTAACAGTTCACTTTTGGCTTCTTTGCTATTCTAAGCTAATGGTTATCTCATGGAGGATTCTTGTCCAATGTCTGTATTGGATGGCTTTATTATACTGCTGTACTTTTGCCATATTTTGTTCTGTATTGCCATGCTTTTGTTTTACTATTTCCCTGTCTTTTATTAATAAAATTGCTTTTTATTTTAAATATCCAATTGAAACTCTACTGTAAGATGTGAATGGCCATTACCGGTTTAGAAGCATAAAAGATCTCTGTCTTGATACTGAAAATGCAGAATAAAAGCATATTAAAAATTGAACAGGAAAAATTTGGATAGGTAGAAACAAATATAGGATTCAATGGAGGGATGCCTTTGAGAGGTAATATACAACAGCTGAGTAAATACATCCTCACAGGATGGGAAAATGGAAGTAGTTTGATCTATGCCTTTATTAGCAATTGTTTAGAATCATTTTCTATACTGCCTTAGGTAGCCATCAATAGATGTGGAACTTGTATAGGGGACTGCTGAAAAAATAGAAAAATTATACAGTGAGGGAAGGCCTCTTGAAAAGATGAACCCCTTATGTAATGTTCCTCTCAAAATCTAATTCAAGAACCATTGCCCAGTTTTAAAGTGACTGGGAAAGTGAAGGAATATATATTAATAAACATTACTAAGGTCTTTATGCCATTGATGCTTTAAATGTCTTATTTTGCTTTTTCATTCTATAGGATGCCTTGTCCTTTGTTTTGTACTTCCATTTATTTGTTTCTGGTAATTTATTTTCAATGAAAAATAAACTTAAAAGTCAGTGAGGTGATATCTTCTAATTGCCACTTTTCTTTATATATTTTAGAATTATTTAGGATGAATATATATGTATTATACAAGGTTTTATCTATATCTGATGTATATTTTAGTCTTTGAGTATCTGTAACCCAGATCTTGACAAGCCCTTTTATGTTACAGTATTTTGGCGGAACAAATTTTGGCCGCACTGCAGGGGGACCCTTGCAAATTACAAGTTATGATTATGATGCTCCAATTGATGAGTATGGTATGTAGAAGAATAACAATAAGACTGTTGTTTAGATGGTAGCTAATGGGATTCATATAGGCTATAGCAGTTGACATGATTGATGACACTCGATGAACCTTGTTTTTCTAGGTCTGCTGCGTGAACCAAAATGGGGTCACTTGAAAGATTTACATGCTGCTTTGAAGCTTTGTGAGCCTGCCCTGGTGGCCACTGATTCACCAACATATATAAAATTGGGTCCAAAGCAGGAGGTATGAGCCTAGGCTGAAATAGATATTTCATAAAAATTTCAAGCATTATGGCTTATTACATTTAATATTTTATTGGTAGTTACAGTCAGAGACCTACTCTCCTAAAGCTTAAGCTATTAGGTAATATGTCACCAATGGCTTATATCTCTACTACTAAGTCTTTTGATGCAAGTACCTTTGGGTTTGAAGTGTATACAATGCATAGGCCACTTTACCTTCTGCTAAAATTCAACTTATAAGAGTCTCAAAGATAGAAGTCCTGATCATCTGGTCATACAGTCTCTCATTCTCATAGCATATTATGAATCAACTCTCCTAAAAGCTTAAATTATTAGGAGAAGGCGCATGGATTTTTTTACATCTCAGCAGTCACCTTGATTTTCTGATCTCTGCGCTTCTTTCTATAAAATTGTCGGTTCCTGTTTTCTGATCTTATCCAAATGGCCATGGCTTGGGGTTCAATCCTTGAAGGGTCATTTGAGGTGCCCTCCAAACCTGAAATAACAATTCAACCATCTGTGGTTCATACCTGACACTCATTCTCTCCAAATAACTGCAACAGAAAAACCCAAAAGTCCAATTTCCCCACCTCAACCCAAAGCATTTTCTCCAAAATCATAAGCTTTCTCAAATCTAACTTAAAAACCCAGCTTCGTTTCCTCTGGACTCTAGCATCATCTAGTACCCTTTTAGCAATGAAAGCATTACCAATAATTTTTCTACTAGTAATAAAAGATAAAATGATTCTCAGAAATGGCGTCTGAAAGGGCTTCATTCAATCTGGAAGCAAGTACTCTTGTGTGAGTTGTATCTATCCTATAAACACTAGAAACCGAGTTAATGTTGAAAAAAATCCTTAACTTTGACTGACCTATCCTTTTTATTTGGGTTCATACAAATTCCTTCTATTGGGGTTCTGAGAGATTTTGGGGTTATGCTGGACCAAAAGGCAAAACCCAAAGACTGTGAGCAGAAGCAGGATTGTAATCTGTTAAATCCTTTATTGATTTTCAGTTTTGCACTCAGCTAGCTCATATTTATATACATAAAATAATGAATGCATCTTATATTTACAATTCAAGAACTATAATTAGGAATAGAACTGTTCCCTATGATCCTAGTGATCCCAACAATATCCTACTCCTATTATTTCCAAACTTATTACTGTTATCATTCCTCTTAGAATGTGGGTTTGACCCTAACTCAACCCCAAAAGCTAATTCATAGGATGAGGGCTTCCCCCCACTTATACACTCTATATTGGCCTTATCTCTAGCCAATGTGGGACTTGGATTTCTCCAAATAATTCCAAACATTTACATGCAATCTTCTTGTGGTGAAATAGATATTATATATTTTACCTTGTGAGAATAGTTGTGTATATTTATCTACTTTGATTAATACATTATGTCTTCACAAGAACATGTAGCCAATCCTACTTTGTGGGATAGGTATGGAAAAATATATGGGTGACTTTTTATTTTTTTCTGAATCACATTTGTTCATCAATTTCAGGCACATGTGTACCAAGCAAATGTTCACCTTGAAGGGTTAAACTTGTCTATGTTTGAATCTTCAAGCATATGCTCAGCATTTCTTGCCAACATTGATGAATGGAAAGAGGCAACTGTGACCTTTCGCGGTCAAAGATACACTATACCACCATGGTCTGTGAGTGTTTTGCCAGATTGCAGAAATACAGTTTTCAATACTGCCAAGGTTGGTCTATGCTATGGATCATTTTATTGAACATTTTTTGTTTCTTTTGCCTCTTTTGTTGAATTGAGTCAACCTCCCCCCCCCCCCCCCTCCTTTTTTGGTGTAATGATGTACAATCTTTGTTTTTTAGCTGATGGTTCTTTTGGGGGGATCTCCTTGATGAATTATAGAGTGATTTGACAGAACCTTTGATTAAATAAATTTTAGTATTACCTTTGTGCTTGGTTGTTTGCATTTTGGCTGTTAAAGTGAAATCCTTGTTGTCTATTCTTTTTGCAAGGTGTACATCTCCTTGCTAGACTTGTAGTAATGTTATATTATTTTTGAGGTTGTCTGAAACTTTCTTTCTTCTTTATATTTGTGCAGGTTAGAGCACAAACTTCTGTCAAACTGGTAGAGTCTTATTTGCCAACTGTCTCTAATATTTTCCCAGCCCAGCAATTGAGGCACCAGAATGACTTTTACTACATCTCAAAGTCTTGGATGACTACAAAAGAGCCACTCAATATATGGAGTAAGAGCAGTTTCACTGTAGAAGGTATATGGGAGCACTTAAATGTTACAAAGGATCAATCTGATTACCTTTGGTATTCAACCAGGTAATTATGCACTTCTAAATACTCCGCAGTGGTACCAGGTGTCACAAGATATTTTGTGGCTTGTTTTACTTTTAATTTCTGATATATGTGGTGTGTTGTATCATGCCTTACTTTTATAAAAAAAATAAAAATGCATGCTTTTATTGATGTTTACAGAGAGAATTTAGAAGGAAAAAAAACTGTATTATTGATGATACTAAAAAATGAATGTCTTGCATCTAAATGAAGAGATACAGAAGGTATTTATAAGCACCTAGATACAGCTGTCATAGTGACAGCTGTATCTAGGTATTTATAGTGACAGCTGTATCACTGACTTTGTAACAACCTAACCATCCGAACAGTTCTCTGTACCATAATCAGTTACTCACAGCTTTACTTGTCATCTGTCTTCTTTTAGATAAAGAGTAATTCATTATAGCTCTAGGTTTCAGGGACCAACTTTCTTTTAAAGCTTAAGCTTTTAGGTGAAAGGTCACAGTGTTGAAGTGTGGTTTGTGTGGGCAATGCACAGGCCCACACTTCCATCTTAAATTTAACTTTTTCTATTACAGTGACAAGCACCGAACTACTTGGTCATAGAATGTTACAATGTTAAGGACCAACTTTGCTAAAAGCTTGAGATAGGTGAAGGCTAATGAATGTTTTTATATCTATCAAAAGGAACATGAAAGATTACGTATAAGATATCCTCCATATCAAAATTAAAAAGAAAAGATATAAGATGCATCAAAAGACATCAAAACTCAAAACTAAAGAGCACGACAGTTTTCCCTTTGTATATCTTCCAAAGGAATTCCGCAGCAGAAACCATGTTCTGAATTCCATAATGCTGCAATGAAATTAAAAAACATCCTCAAAATTTCTTTTAAATATTGATTCAATGGTTGTCTAATTGAATATCCATTAATTTGTGTGTATAATGCAGAGTATATGTTTCAGATAGTGACATCTTGTTTTGGGAGGAAAATGATGTCCATCCAAAACTTACTATAGATGGTGTCCGTGACATATTGCGTGTATTCATCAATGGCCAGCTTATAGGTAATTGATCTGATAGTGTTATATGTATGCTGTATTTGAATACGAGCAAGCAAGTTTCTATTTTTTTTCCTTAAGTTAATGGAAGTTCTATTATGAATAACGTGCGCTCCACTTTATTATGTAGTTACCCTAGCTAGACTCTTTAACATTCTGCATTTTCTGCTTGAAGTTCAGTAATGCTTAAGAAAATAGAACTTGTGAGGAGTTATTAAGATTAACTTGGTGGTTGAGAAGGAGAGTTTAAGGGTTGAAGGGAGGAGGAGGAGGAGGGGGAGAGGTCGTGGGTTTAAATCCTCCCACTAACATTCTAACAAAAACTAGCCACTAAATTGTCTGACAAAAAAAATAGCACTTGTGATCTATGATAGTGTTTGTATGACAATTGGGAGTGAAAACTTGGTTGTCACAGCCCAGATGATAAATTTTCAGGAGTAGGTAGTGTCCTTGTCTGTTTAAAGCACTATCCCTAACTCCAGACAATGGGTCCCCTTTTTTTTCAAATCAAAACATCAGTTATATCATAATTCTTGTGCTTTAGAGGTTTAATATTTATTTCTTTTGTCTACATATTTATAATCATATAGTTTCATTTCTTTTCCAAGTGAAGGTAATGTTGTTGGTCATTGGATCAAGGTGGTCCAGACTCTTCAATTTCTCCCAGGATACAATGATTTAACACTGTTAACTCAAACAGTGGGTTTACAGGTGAAATTCCTAGTATATTTTTAACATGTTTCCTTATATATAATGCCAAAACCTTAAATTATTTACAGTCGCTAATTTGTGTGTACTGTGTTGTGTAGGTATTTGGCAATTGTGTAAAATTTCATAATTCTACTGTTATGGTCTTTGACCAATCAAATTTGGTTGTGAAACTAGTTCCTTTAGATAAGAGGTTTATTAGTAACAGCAAAGGAAGAATTGAAGAACGTAATGTCAATTATTTTGCCTACATAATGTTTTTCTTATATAATAAATAATTTAATGTCTTGGAACATGGAAGTTACTGCTACGTGTTAGTATGGCAGTTTCTTATGTTTGAATAATTCTATAACTGCTTTTTCTTAGGATGAGCAATTTAAAGCAGTTATTTCTGTAAGTATTGGAAAAAACGACTGTACCGCAGGCTCTATAAATGTAAGAACTAAACACCCAGTTCATCAAAATATCAACTAAACAGATTCTTAGAAACTCTGGTTTTTTACTTTCAATTTCTTACATTTTCCTTTTTTTATTAGTAGTATAAAATATTAACCGCGTCTATTAGTCCATTATTTCATTGCAGTTTATTAAAATTTGTATTTAGGGCTTAACTCCACCCCACAAAACTGGCTTGAAAGGCAAGGATTGCCCAAATTTTATAAGCATTACTTGAGCCTTATTTCTGTTGATGTGGGACTATATCCACCCCTCGCCTATCACAATGAAGGTGCATGAGACCGCAAATTAAGGCAGACCAAGGGTGTCCGCATCTAAGGCAACTTTCCAACACAGTTGTTAATTGATACCCATATAATTAAATGATTTTCTTTATCTGCATACCCGTTCATTAGTGAATTGATGACAAACGATTACCCAATGTGTTCACATTAATATTAACAGCATATTCCTTTCCATCTGTATGCTTTGTGACTTTTATATCTATTTTCTTATATTTCTTTCAACTTACTCTCCTATCAAACAGTTGAGGGATAAAGATTACTGACTATACATATATTTTCATTTGAAACAATGTTACAGAATTATGGCGCTTTTCTTGAGAAGGATGGAGCAGGGATTAGAGGTAAAATAAAGATCACTGGATTTGAAAATGGAGATATAGATCTTTCAAAATCATTATGGACCTATCAGGTATGTATTTAATATTTAAACCCTAAATTGATCCAAAAGAACTGTAATTTATTAGCTGGTTTTTAGAGGAAAATACTATTAGATGTAGTAGACTACAGATATATTCTGTAAATCTGTACAGTTAGTAAAAATACAGTAAATACACAAGCCAAATGCACGTGTTTTCTCTTTCTCTCATTTCCTACATGGTACCTTCTGGAATCTGGACATATTACAATTGGTCTTCTTCTGAATTCAAATGACCATCTAGCAAACATTTTCTAGGGTGAGTCAATTAGTTAGTCCATACATAGTGTAAGTACTAGGTGTACATAAGCTGTTTAGGTATACTCCAGTTGCATTCTCTTCGTAAATAAACCAGTGTAGTTAGTATAAATATTGTAAGTACTTAAGCCAAACATTTGTGTATTTTCATTCAATAGGTTCTCTCATTCTCTCTATTGTGTGTGTGTGTGTGTGTGTGTGTGTGTGTGTTCTGTGATATGGATTCTTATTTCTGGTATTTTGGCTCTTTAACCTTTAAAATAATTAGGGTAAGCAACAAAGAACACATTTCAGTTTATTGTAATAAAAAATAAACCACTTATGTAGAAGCAAATAAGAACTGCAAAAGGATGAGTGCAGTAATTATTGATTATATGTAATCCAATCAGGGTTTGGTTTTGCTATTTGGGAATTCATGCTTTAGATGTTTAGGTCTTAGTGTCTTACAATATCTATAAGCAAATGAGAAAGGAATTTTTTTCTCAATATGCTTGAGTGTTTTTTCCACCCAGCAGATTGGGCTTATTTATATTCAAGAGTATTTCAAAGACAATTAACGCCCAAACAATTTACCAGAGAACAATGAAGATACCACTACTTCCTAAGATGCATTGAACCTAGCTATACCAGAAAAATTCTGATGGCAGGCAGAAAAATTGCTGTAAGAGTTCTGATAGTGGGCAGAAAAGTCATCGTAAATTCTGACAATCACTGGAAATGTTGCTGGACAATTCTAGAATTTTTGGATGTCTGACAGCTTCAAGAGCCCAATCAGACGGAGACCATTTTTTTTGCAGAAACACCCCCTCCCCCCAGATTAGGATCTTTAATACCATGTGAGAAAATGGGGGGAAAAAATCTCAATGTGCTTGAGTTTGTTTTCTTTCCAGCAGAATGAACTTATTTATGTTCAAGAGTATTACAAAGATAATTAATACCAAAACAATTTACAAGAGAATAGTTAAGATATCACTACTTCCTTTTTATTTTAAAGGAGGCATCCACTACTTCCTAAGATGCATTGAACCTACGTATACCAAGTACCTAGGCTACTTGCTAAAATAAACATAAAAAATGCTCTTATCTCCTAAAATATTCCTAATTCCAACAATATCTTACCTTAGTATAAATTGGATTGAGATTCTATGTTCCTGTATGAAATAGGCTTTTGAATCTTAAGTTTGGGTTACATGCCCTTGTAGGAATAGGTTGTTTAAGTTGCTTATTTGAGATTTTTTTATGTCAACCTTGACATGGTAATTAAAAGATATAAATTTGAAAGGAAAAAAAAATCTTGGTTTTGATTCTTTGTTCAACATCAGTTGGTCTAGTTCTGCCTTCACTCCAAAGAAACTTAAAATGCTGCTTTAATGGCGTGTTTTCTTGGTGTGTCTCAGCTTCATTATATTTATTCTAAGTTTATTTGCTTGTTCTATAATTTTCATCTTCATGTCATCACTTTCTATACTTGTGGGATTGTACTTTTCTTAGTCCGAGGAATTTGAAAATACTAACTCCACTTTATTCATTTGTATCCCAGGTTGGGCTTCAGGGTGAGTTTTTAAAATTTTACAGTGAAGAGAATGAAAATTCAGAATGGGTAGAGTTGACCCCTGATGCCATCCCATCCACATTTACATGGTACAAGGTAACTATGAGCTGTTGAAGTGATATATGAGACTGCTTTTTACTTATCCATGAAATTAACTCAGGATCAAGAAACAAGCACCATTTAAGATTAAAAAATTTCCTACAGTGGACAAATTCATGAATAATAGAAAGAGTGTACGGTCAATGAAAAAGATGATTATAAATTTATGCACATGCTGAATTCCTTTAAGGAAAGCAGATGATTTGGAATGAATATTTTATATATGCCCAGGACATTTGTTTGTTCTCTGTGTTGCCTCTGAAATTGTTCAATTATCTATTTATTGTAATTAACTAATTATTATGCCCAACGCACTGCCACAGAGTGAGTGAATCTATAATCATATCACGACTGAGATTTCATGAAGGTGCTATTAAGCCCACTGATCATTCTTTCCCAATGCTATTTTTCTTTTTTATCACAACAGAACAAAGTATAAATAACACCTATTTGTTTAAAGCAGACATATTTTGATGTCCCTGGTGGCATAGATCCGGTTGCTCTAGACTTCAAAAGCATGGGAAAAGGTCAGGCTTGGGTGAATGGTCAACATATAGGAAGATACTGGACTCGGGTTTCCCCAAAAAGTGGATGTCAACAAGTCTGTGATTATCGTGGAGCATATAATTCCGACAAGTGTTCAACAAATTGTGGAAAACCAACCCAAACCTTGTATGTAGTCTCAAAGTAGCTAAAACTGTTGGTTTCATGATTTCATGACTCCAAAAGACTTTATCGATTAATTATGAAAAGTCACTCAAAGCATCATTTATCTCCTGTTGACTTACACCTTTATGTACAATATTTTAGTTGAAAAACTTTAAATTATCCTAACCCTAATAATCCTATTAATTACCAAATGAGGAAAATATTGAATTTTTTTATATTCCTATTATATTAAATACATCAGCTTTTTAATTTAATACTTTCCTTATAAAGTATTGGAAGAATTATTGTAAAGATTTTTTAGGAGAAATCAGCATTACTTATTGTACTATCATACTTATCATTGCACTTTCCTTAACTTGAGTTATTGGTCAATCTCCAGGTACCATGTGCCACGATCATGGTTGAAAGCAACCAACAATTTACTTGTTATCTTAGAGGAAACCGGAGGAAATCCCTTTGAAATTTCAGTTAAGTTACATTCGTCCAGAATAATATGTGCTCAAGTGTCAGAATCCAACTATCCACCTTTGCAAAAGTTGGTGAATGCAGATCTCATTGGTGAAGAAGTTTCGGCAAATAATATGATACCTGAACTGCACTTACATTGTCAACAAGGACACACAATTTCCTCCGTAGCATTTGCAAGCTTTGGTACTCCAGGAGGTAGTTGTCAGAATTTTTCTAGAGGAAACTGCCATGCACCTAGTTCAATGTCGATAGTTTCTGAGGTAAACTCTATATTGGGTAGCTTTTCACTCTTAACTATTACCTTAGGGGAAAAGAATTGTGGACATAGTTCTCTGCAAGAAAGCAAAAGCTCCACATGATTTTGGCATTGTGGACTTAGATAAAAGTGATGATGCAAGACATTTTCCAAAATGCTTATACTTTAAGTATTACGATTACAAATTTATTGTTATCACTGAATAAACATTTCTGTAGGCACTAGAAAATTGATGAGAACTTGTATGTTAAGAAAAGTGTAAGGTCTTGGCTAATGTTGATATGTAGCATGGAAGAAACAGGGCTGTAGTGTTTTGCGGCTTTTTAGCTGCAGGCTTTTAATGTTTTGATGAAAAATATTATGTGGTGAGCATGGAGATGCTCCATACTAATACATGTCTGTATCAGGCGTAACAGTTGTGGGCATGGTTGACAAAACCTAACTTTTCTAGTGCCAAAATTAGTGTGGCCATTCTAAGTGATCTTGTTGTTGACCCTCTTCATATATACTTTTTTATATTTTGCAGGCTTGCCAAGGGAAAAGGAGCTGCTCCATCAAAATCTCAGACAGTGCATTCGGGGTAGACCCGTGTCCGGGTGTGGTGAAAACATTGTCAGTGGAAGCAAGATGCACATCACCATTGAGTGATGACTTCTTTCAAGAGGCTGTTAGCAGCTTCTAAAATGAGGTTCGGTATGAACCTTGTGAACACAAGCCAACCAACTGGACAATGTTACTAACCAGAAATGGCCATTAATTGTGTTCACTCGATTGTGTATATATAAATGTCATGATTTAGTGCATAAGACTTGGTCTTTTGACATTGAACAGCAAATAAGTAATCTCTGCTGATCAATGATTCTCCTTTGTGCATGCAATACCATGGGTTCTTTGATCTGATGATCCGTTGTGGGCTAATGCTGATGAAGGTTGCATAATCAGCACCTCTTTCAATGTACAAGATCTTTGAAACAACGAAGGATTCCCGAAGCAATAAAAAAACCGAGCAATTTTAAAAAGTTATATCTACTTTAATTTTTAATTAGTTGATAATGTAATTTTTTACACTATATATCAGCTAATTGTATATAGAAATTAAACTAAAATTTCAAAACTTCCATACCCAACACGTACATTACATTTGCATATAAAAATAATAGCATTTATTGGTGTCGTCCCAAAAACTCAAACTATCATTACAAGTAACAAAAATAGGTTTCTCATACAAATCGTTTTGAAAATGTATAAATTTAAGAATTTATTTTTTATGCATCGTCTTTTAGTTTAAATTTTAAAATGTTTACATTGTTAACTAATTAAATTTTAAAATGTTTACATTGTTAACTAATTAAATTTTTATAATTAATGTAGCTTTTGAAACAATTATTACAAAATCCAATATATCATACGTGATTTCTAATAATATAAGTAGATGACAGTGAGTATTTAAAACTATAAATAATTTATTCTAAATATTCATAAAATGTTTTTCATATTGATAATCGCGAAATTTGATTTAATTTATAGTCAATTTTGATTAAGAATGATTGTAATTTATTTACTTTACTGTTGTTTTTAATGAAATAATAAATAAATTAATTTCTTTGCAGTTTTTTATTAGCAGAAGTTAAAAGAAAAAGATTTCAAGTGCTTTAAAAAAAAATTAAAGTAAAAATTGGAAGAAAAACCTAAAGAAAAATTAGAAGAATTGGACAGTCCGTTTAACGCATAAGACAGGCACACCGCGCACTCTCGCTCAGCGTGCAACACACGCTTAGCGCGGAAAAGACACACGAAAAAAGTCCCAAGGCGCGCTTAGCGCGAAGAATCCACACGAAGTGCGCCCCCACACTAAGTGTCAGGTCTCATGAAAAATTAAGCTACCTTAGGCTTATAAAGGAGTAGGAAACAGAAGGGAAGGACACAAAATCCACACACTGGGTCTATCCCTTAGGGGAAATCCTCTCTCTTTAGTCATTTCCCCTTTTCTTGTTACCAGTCATCCATCATCTTCTTTCATCCACATCAACCCTCTAAAGTGTAAAAGTCTCTCATGATAATGAAAGGTTAAACCCCCCTTAGTTAGGGCCTAACAGGCCTAAAAAGACAACAGATGTATTGTAATGTTTCATATCTATCAATGCAATCAAGTATTTTCTTTCCTATTATCATTTCTTATTTTAATTTCATGTATCATTCATTCTTGCATCATCTTTAGGGGATAATAGAAATATAATTAAGGTCTTACATGCATTAGTTTTAGGGATTAGTCGCTTGAGAGACAATAATTTCTAATAGAACTCAAAGGGAAGAGTTATCTTAATAAAATTATTGCTAGACATAGTGATTGCATTATGTCCATGCATTAAAGCAAACATCTAGAATTAGAACTTCATGCACTTTATCTATTAAATCTTTGCAAAAGTATTTGGGAGATAGATAGATAAGATAGGTTTGTCGTGATTTTCAGGGACAAGTATTCCAATAGATGTCGGTAGAAAAAAATCATCAAATTGATAAAGAAAAATCTAAAATCATACATCTTAGACAAATAACGCATGTTTGCATTCTAATTTCATCTTTTCACATTTAAATTGTTATTTGTTTTTCCTGTTATCTTTTTCATCTTTTCACATTTAAATTGTTATTTGTTTTTCATATTATCTTTTTTCTTTGTCTTACTCTAAATTTCACACTTATAATTCTTTGTTTGTCTTTCTTCTTATTGCTTAAAAGTCCTTTCATGTGAATTTGATAACTTTCATTTTAATTTTTACTACTTATGATAAAATTGATACACTTGCCAATTAGTTAAAAAAAGTTTTTGGCATTGTTGCTAGAAACTTTGGTTTTCATACTAATTGTTTACATATCCCAATTTGAGAACAATTATTTTTTTATTATTTTATTATTTTATTTAAATTCTGTTTTATCTATTAATTTACTCTAAATATTCATAAAATGCTTTTTATATCATACATCAAATTTTTAAGTACTTCCAATATAATGCTTTTTCATAAAATGAAAAATTTAAGAACTAAATTTAAAAATCATCAGGACGTAAACTCTCCGGTCTTCATAGCAAACCAGATTTTCCAATAGTTGTCCAAAGGCAATTTCCTATAAAATCTAAGTAAATGACCTAAACATCTCCTTGAGTTGCAAATACTTACCATACTAATTTTGTTCATATACACGGACAAGCTTTTAAACTATTTTCAGGAAGGATAAATTTAGATCTTCCTTCAAGATCTTTCTACAAATCCTTCTATTTACTAAATGCGAAAGAGTTAAATGCATTTATATTTCCAAAATATTAAATGCATTCACTATTTTACTTAATACTATATAAAGTATTAAGAGGATTAGTAAGATAAAGAAAATAGCATTACACTTCCAAGAATTCTAAAAAGTTTCCAGTAAAAGTTATTTAATTCTAGCCAAACAAATCTTAACGAAAAAAAATTCCTACGGGATAGTATTAACAGCGAATTATTCCAGGGAATGTTATCCATAAGACCATAACCCTTAAACGTTGAAGCAAACAACCATATGAAATAAAGGGTGAATGCGCTACAATATTATCACACGTCATTTATACTCACTCAACCAGTAATCCGCATATCAATGACAAACCTTTGGCTGAAATCACTTCCGCATTTGAGATAGCAAGCATTCACATCACACATACGAAGAGTATCATGCTCATAACGATAGCAAGGAAGGAGAGCAAGTTTCACTTTAAACGTCTGATCTTTTTTGTCGCATTGATAATGTTTTGACCTATCTCCGGGTGTTTGAACTCCAACAATTTATCAAGTTTAAGAGAAGCTTCGGAGAAACAGCTATCCTCAATACAGGACTCAGATTTGAGGGCAAAATGAACCTCATTGACGTCCTCGTCAAGCTGGAGGCAGAAGAGGTGGCTGAAAACCTATGTAAAGACAACAGAATACATCAGTGATATTACAGAATAACTTTACTCTAAATACAGTAAAAGAAAAACATAACTTTCAGTTGCCAAGACATGGTTTAAAATATCTTCCACAATCAACAAAACCAAAATTAATGCTGAATAAATATTTATGTACAACAGCATTCAGGGTATATATTGGTTAAAATTCAAAATTTGGAGATCTTTTCTTTGAAAAGTTCACCAGTTTCAGCAAGAATAAGATGAGTGAATTTATTTTAAGTGTGCTGATTGTGTATTGGAGAACAATACCTAAAGCACCTAAGAAACTGCATTTAAGTTGTCAAAAAGAAAAGGGAGAGGGGGAAAAAAAGAATAAAGATGTTGAACACATTTGTAATGAATCTCTGATTAAACAAGATACAGAGTCAGACATTAAAAATCAAAGTCCAAACTGAATATTATTGCACTCATTTGTTTTTACCTTTTTCATTTTTGAGAGAGCCATATCTTTAATGGCTTGGGACCGTGACACCAAATTGACAACAAAGAGACCATCCTCTGAAAGTCTATCCTTTACAGTCTCAAGAAAAGACTCATCCAAAAAATCCGGAGCAGGGCATGTCAATCCCGAGCTGTACAAAATATGTAATAAATAAGTAGGATTCTTTAAAATCATAGAAGATATTATTATTTCTAATCCCTTAATGGCCTAATACCAGTTTTTTTCTTGGCCATTCTATAATAGCTTAATGTAATAACCAAATGCATAATTCAATTTACCTTGGGTCTGAAGAGTCAACATCAACAATAATTATATCAACTTTTGTCACTTCTACATCAGCATGAGACACAGCTGAACTTGCATTTAAAGCGGTATCTGTATAGCTAGGATCATTACTTTTTCCATGAATCTGAGCTGCTCCAGAACTGTCAATCTCCCGGACAAACTGGATCCCATCAGCTATATGCACCTGCATTTCCCAAAAGTAAAAAGATTCAATTGCCAATGTTGTGATCACTCCATCATAAGATTAATTCAACAAAATTCTTAAATTATATGGTGGTTCTTAGTATTCTGCACACAGCCTTCACCCCTCCCAACAAATAAAAACGGAAGTCACTTTATCTGTGGTTGCCATATTTTTATTGTCATCCATATTTTAAACTGGTGTTTAAAACAGCAAAAAAATCATGAAATCAAAATAATTACTTGCAAGAATCAACATTGTATGATTCAAGTAAGAATGGATAATCTTTTCTTAAAACTAGTTACTGTTTTGTGTAGATATTTCCTTTTATGTAAGTTAGCAATCTGGCTTTATTTTGGTTAGTCCTAATTTAGATTTAAACCCCACAACACCTCAAGAGAATGACATGAATGTATATATAACAACCTTTACATGTTTATCCTCAACAAAACTGAAGTAGTCCCTTGCAATATCAACAATCATGGGGTCTAACTCCACAGTCTGTAGATAAAAATTATTATCAAGCCATGTGATATCAATCATTCTGAAAAATAAATCATTAGGGACTAGCTCTGAACTCTAATTATTCCCCCTCCCTATACAACACGGGGAAAAAATATAAATTACCTCAATTTCCAAAAAGGGGATACATCCGTGAAGAAACATGGGAAGTAAACCTGCTCCAAGACCTATTATTACAGCTTTTACCTGAGATATTGCACTTGAATGTATCAGCATTCAGCAATAATGAATGAAAGAATGTTTAAGAGCGTATGAAGAAAGTGAGACAAGTTAATTTGGCATGTATTTACAATTTCCTATTATTTGAAACTACAGTCCTTAATGTACCTAGAAAATAGTAGATTCATGCATCAGATTAAAAGTCAGAGATACTTGCCATTTTCCCACTTGATGCCACATTTTCCATGTGAGAAGATATTAGCATGAATCCTGAAATAATCCCTGTATGATAAGAACTAGCTACATAGCCATGATAGACAGTCAACTGACTGCTTGCTCCTGCAACATCGGAAAAAAATATTACAATGGCAGTTATAAACAGTGAGCAAATATTGCAAACTAGAAAATGAATAGTTTTGAAACTGCAAAAATCCTCTCTCTAATACTGCTGTTAAACCATTTTTAACATATCATATTCATCCAAAATCATTTTTAAACATTAAGGCTTCAAAACAATTGGCAAATGATGAACACAAATTAGCACTATTTTATGAAACAAACATTAAACGTATATCCATTTAACAGATTGAAAAATATAGTATATTATTATGAATTTTTTTGCCAATAGGTTTTACACTAATTGCATGTCTACCTTTCACGTGATATTTTTCAGACCATCACGAGAAATGTCTACTTTAACACTATAACAATTGCAATCAGAGTATCAGATTAGGACAGAATAATTATAGCAATGTTTTGAAAAAACACATCTAGATGGTTTAATATATATTTTCCAAAAGACCTCTCATTGGATACACATTGATATAGAAGAGATATCCAATCCAGTACTAAAATGTTTGTCCAATCATCAGTGTCAAATGATGCATGGCAAGGAAGTATGCACAACTATATAGATACACAAACACTGTCTACAATTTTTTTAATAAAAGAAAATAATTTAGCAAAATGAAGGGAAAATTACAAGAGGTCATTCCTCTTAGGCCTTGTTACATTTACATTGAAAATCAATTTCACACACCATGCACACATTCCAATGTAAAATCTACAGCTAAGATTAATTTGGACACACATCTCAATCACGTTCAACAGTTCAAAACCAATTCTACCAAAATATAAAATAAATGGACACTTTATGATATACAACAATAGATTAACAAACTCGGAATTTGACAATAATGTTGAAGCAACAGTTGCAGGAGTTGCATCAGCAATATTGAACAGTAATTTTTAATAAACCGGAGGCAAGAGGAAAATAATTACCAACACTGTCTCTCCAAGATCCACTTTTCCTAGATTTGGAAGATGCATTGTTTTTCTTCTTCCCTGTCTCACTAACCAATTTGGTAGGCAACTGTTCATCTTTTAGCAAAGCTTCAGACTGCACCAAATTTGCAGCTCTCTCGAATACAAGGCGTCGAAACATCAACTCTCCAGAAGGAAAAATACAACTGACTTCACTATCAACATTTTCATAAATTACATCTTCAACAATAATTGATCCAGTTAATGAAGATGTGACCTGCAAAACACACATAATCATAAATGATATAATGAGAATGTGGGGATCATTTTAAATCAAGCAAGCCATCACAAGAATGAGCATCCATGTAAAAAGTAGGAGCACAAAAGCAAAAAGACTAGAGAATAAATACCTTTTATTTCTTATTGATAAAAGCAGCATTTCAAAAAACTTAATAGAATGAAGAGGTAAAATTACTCTTAGATCAATCAAGCAGGTGTATAAAAAGTAAAAAGAAAAATAATAAGAAATGAGCCCAGTAGGGCCCCAACTCCATCTAATGAACAATGGAAAATCATAAAAAGAAGATTGGTAAGCAGTTAATCTCACAGCCTTAATAGACAGAGAGAGTTCAATAGATAAAAATAACAAAACAGACACAGTTTATCAATTATGTATATTGTTACAAACCTTATGAATGATGTTTCGCTCCTTGATCCCCTCACTTGCCATCATGAAACTGTAGGCATTGTATTCAAGAATTTGTGAGAAAAACTGAAATTCATTTATTGTTTAATGTGTGTTTGGTTCAGCTTATTTTGAAGAAATAATAGCCTATATTTGCCAACTTCTAGAGAGAGATTTTGACAAAAAAAAAAAAAGATTACTTCCAGGAAATAATCTGAACCAAACATGCTATAAGTATGACAACACCTGAAAAAAATGGTTTACAGTATATTAATTACTGTAAAGCATAATGGAACATGTTTGAATGTTTTGCATGAATAGAAAAACGGAGAAAAAAAATGAACATTTATGTTAAGGTTGCTCAAAATAAATGAAAAATCACAAAAATGCAACTGGTACAAGATACAGACGGTATTTTAGCTCCATTCCCATTTTCTGCAGGTGCCAACTGTGTAACCAACGGAGACAAATCCTTCTGAAAAGGGATAACGGACACAATTCAGTAAAAAGCAACACAATTAACCTGTTATAATGGCATGTCCATGAAGCATAACTTATGAGGATGTTTCTACCTGAATCTCCTCCATGCTGGTATCTGAATGGCTGGCATCCAAGTAAACCTAAAGTCACAGATTTGCTTGGAAGCTTCAATTACAAAAGTAATTTGACATACTCAAAAATACCAGCAAGTTATACTTTTATAAAATTAATAGCATACCATTATGAGACGAGCTGCTTTGGAGCTTCTGACCACCATCCACTGTCCTTCTTCAGAATAGAAAAGCCATTCACGTGCACGAGTCTGAGATTTAACATTCAGTCATGAAATTCAAACAGAATAACTGCCTAATTTGATGGCCTAGGTGTAAACTGCAGATAGATATCAAAAAAGGAAATCTGAAATCCTGTGGAATTAGCTCTACAAATGCATATTGATGCACATCGCAATCCAAAAAAATTAAAAAATAAAATAAAATTAGATGAAAAAAACAAATAAAGAAAGAACTTAAGAAATACTAGAAGCTCCATCTATCAGCCAAGTAACAACCCGGTATCCCTACCTCTAATAAATAAACAATCTGATCCTAGATGCACCACGGCATAGAATAACTGAATATATATTCAAAAACAAAACACTTACTTTGATCATTTTCAGTATGAACAAGGTTGAGACTACTAAGAATAGAAATTAAAAAGAATCAGAAATTTTGAAAATAACAAGTATCCAATTGTCCATTGTCCTTCCTAGTTTCAAAAAGCATTGTCAGCAGCAGATTCTAGTCAAAAGCAAATTAGCAATGGTTCTTTTTGTTCCGATAATAAATATTTCCCATTTATTCATTTGTTAAAACTACTGTGCATGAATCTCAAGAGAAGGATCACTAATTCATTCTAAAATTCAAGAGCATTAACAAGAATTTTTTCTCTTGATATGAAGTTAGAAAGAATGCATGAACAAAAACCTAAAGGGATCTCTGCTAAAGCACACCTTAGGCACAATGAAAACCCCACAGTGATAGGTAAATGGGTCAGCCTGTTCCTCAGCATCAAGAATTACAGCTCTGTAAGAAAAAGTGGAGTACCCTTGTCCCCCCAAAGTTAGCTGCAATCGTCGACCTTGAGAAAGCTTTGTCAACTCCTCTTGCAGATCTTCCACAGAATATAATATATCAGAGCCACTGGAGTATTTTTCACGAATTTGATTCTCATTTTGAAGAGCCTCGTGGAGTCCAGAAACCTTGCACAATTGGGGGGGGGGGGGGGGGGGGGGGGGAAAAAAAAAAAAAAAAAAATAAGACCTGATTCTCTATACAAATAGGCATTAGTACTTCATAACTTTAAAAACTACCCCTTCTCTACAACCATAACATTTAACACCCTACAGTAATACTATCTATATCACTAACAATAACAAATGTAGCATTAATCATCCATAGATCCTTATTATAAGAAAACTCTTATGCCCATGAGAACTGAACAAAAAGTAGAAATAGCCCAGATATTCTACCTGTTTTGAATTACTATGAAGTGAAGAATTATGGAGCAATGATGTAATCTGATGCACTAAAGTAGACAGCTCCTTCTCCACAACAACCATAAACGTTTGAAGGCTAGGTTTACCAGAAGACTTTAAAGGTATGGCATCAACACTCATTTTCCACCCAAGTCGAAACTTTGAGAAAAGTAGATCTGGATATTGCGAATTAGCGATATTTATCCTCTAGTCATACCAAACCAAGCACGTCAAAAAATGGAAAAGATAAAATGCAAAAACAGTTCAAGAAAATCATTTCATTGCAATGCAAAGTAACAAAGCACCCTGTCTAAGTGCAATACGATTAACTCTTAAGGTAACGATAGCTTCTTGATAGCATGTTATTATTATTATGTAATAATAACATGCTTTTTGGTCATTATTCATGGTGGAACAAAAATAAGGAAACTTACTTAGTACATGAGATTCAGCCAAGGTAAGGCACACAAACTTGCCCCCAGGCTTTAAAACTCTCTTCACCTGAAAATAAAAAATAAAATAAAATAAAAAATAAAAAAGCCAAGTTACCAAAAATACAAAATAGTCAATCCATATAAACATTCATTATTTAGATCTTGTTTGTATAAACTTCTATATAAAAACTTTTAGGGGGAAGTAAAAAGTAAAATACATTGAGCTTCTCTTATAAGTTAAAAGCAGGCTAGACAGATTTCTATTATCACCGGATTGGATGACTAGATGGCCTGATACTACTCAAAGCATTTTGGACAGAAATTTCTCTGACCATTGTCCAATCATTCTCAGATCGAAAGTCATTGATTGGGGACCCAAACCTTTCCGGGTTCTTGATTGTTGGCTGTTAGACAAAACCTTTAAGGACGTGGTCAATGAATGTTGGACATCAGGTCATCAAAGTGGATGGGGAGGCTTTGTACTTAAAGAAAAAATAAAAAGACTGAAAAGTAGATTGAAGGTATGGAATAAAGAGCAATATGGGGATACATTCAAGAAGGTAAAGCAGCTGGAAGAGGAGTTAAACAGACTTGAACAGGCGACAATGGACAGACAGCTTTCATCACAAGAAATGATGACCAGGCGGCAGCTACAGGAAGACTTGTGGGTGGCTGCCCACTCACATGAATCCTTACTTAGGCAAAAGTCTCGCTCTAGGTGGATCAAAGAAGATGACTGCAACTCAAGATATTTTCATCTCATGATGAACGCGTCTCGAAGACAAAATCTGCTCAAAGGCATCATGCTTGAAGGTTCATGGGTGACTGAACCCCAAAGGGTGAAGGAGGCAGTTAGAGAATTTTTCCAGCAAAGATTTAATGAACCTGAGCCTATCAGACCAACTCTTGAGGGAATTCCATTTCTGAAAATCAATCAGCAGCAGAATGCTATGTTGGTTGGCAGATTTGAGGAGGAGGAAGTGAGAAAAGCAATTTGGGACTGTGGAAGTGATAAAAGTCCGGGCCCGGATGGTCTAAACTTCAAGTTCATTAAGAAGTTTTGGAAAATCATCAAGCCCGACATCCTCCGGTTCCTTGATGAGTTTTATGTGAATGGTATCTTTCCGAAGGGTGGTAATGCTTCATTCATAGCTTTAATACCTAAGGTGCCTGATCCACAACAGCTGTCGGAATACAGACCTATTTCGTTAATAGGATGTATTTACAAGATTGTTAGTAAGATCTTAGCTAGAAGATTAAAGAAGGTGATGCCATCTATTATTGACGAAAGACAGTCTGCTTTTATTGAAGGCAGACACTTATTACATGGTGTCCTTGTAGCAAATGAGGTGGTGGAGGAAGCTAAGAGAAAGCAAAAGTCATGCATTGTGTTCAAGGTAGATTACGAAAAGGCCTATGATTCCGTGTCATGGCAGTTTTTAATCTACATGATGAGAAGGATGGATTTCAACCAGTGTTGTTAAATGGCGGCCATGGCGGCGCCATGGCGGATTTTCATGGCGGTTTTTTGAAAAAACGCCACCGAATAGCGGTGGCGTGGCGGGTTTGGGATGGCGGTCGTGGCGGTTATGGCGGGGTGGCGGAAAATGGCGTCCCTCCCGCACCCCACACGCGCACCCAGCCGCGACACTCGCAGCCGCACGAGCACACAGCCGCGACGACCTCTGGCAGCGACGCACCGGCACAAACGGCGGCGACGAGCTCCGGCAGCGACGCATCTGTCACGAACGACGGCCTGCAGCGAGGAGTTCTCGCAGAGAAGACGAAGCTGCTGTCGCGAAGAAGAAGAAGGCGTCGCGAGGAAGAAGAAGGCGTAGGTTTTAGTTTTATTTTTGCTGTTTGACACCCCCTGTTTTCTGTCTGCAGCTTTTTTTCCTTTTGCTATTTGACACCCCTTTTTACTTTTAACAGTCCCATTTTTTTTTCGTATTTGACACCACAATTTTTTTTTTCTGTTCAGTCCTCTTTTAAATGGCTGAGTTTATTTGAACTCTTTAATGAGTTTATTTGGTGTTGGTACTTGATTATTGTATGAACTCATGAAACTTTTTTAGTTTATTTGAATGCAATCCTTTGTTTTTTTCAATTTCAATGAGATTATATATATGTTTTTTTTTTTTTGGTCCGCCATGACATCCGCCATTTTCCGCTACGCCATCCGCCATATTTTTATGGCGGATTTTTTACTTTCCGCCATGAACCGCCATCCGCCATTAACAACATTGATTTCAACCCTAGATGGATTATGTGGATTGAAGGATGTCTAGCCTCTGCATCTATCTCCATTCTCGTAAATGGGAGCCCGACCAAAGAGTTTTCCCCCTATAGAGGCCTTAGGCAAGGGGACCCCCTTGCGCCTTTCCTATTCAATATTGTAGCAGAAGGCCTAAATGGGCTGATGAAGGAAGCCATTGAGAGAAAAATCTACACAAGTTTTTCTGTGGGGAGAGATAAGGTGGATGTTAATATCCTACAGTACGCGGACGATACCATCTTCTTTGGAGAGGCGACAATGGAGAACATTAAAGCAATCAAGATCATATTGAGGGCTTTCGAAATGGTGTCAGGGCTAAAAATTAATTTTGCCAAAAGTAGCTTTGGATCTATTGGCATGCCTGATGTGTGGAAGCAATCCGCAGCTGATTACTTAAATTGTAGCTTATTGGCCACCCCTTTTGTTTATCTGGGGATTCCGATAGGGGCAAACCCGAGAAAGAGTCAGATGTGGGAACTAATTATCCACAAGTGTGAGAGGAGACTAGCAAAATGGAAACAAAGGCATATCTCATTGGGGGGGAGAGTCACTCTTATTCAGTCAATACTAACCTCTATTCCAATCTATTTTTTTATCATTTTTCAGGATTCCTAGAAGGGTGGCAGATAGGCTGGTCAGCATACAACGAAGGTTTCTTTGGGGTGCCGGAGAAGACCAACATAAGATTGCTTGGGTCAAGTGGGACGACGTATGTCTACCGAAGAACAAAGGAGGCTTGGGAATAATGGACATCACAAAATTCAATCTTGCGTTACTTGCTAAATGGAAGTGGAACTTATTCTACCACAATGGAGAGTTATGGGCAAGGATTCTGGATTCAAAGTATGGAGGTTGGAGGGGTCTTGATGCAGCAACGAATGATAATAACGCCTCACTATGGTGGGCAGATCTTAAATTAGCCCTTCATAATCCCCAACATGAGATGGTGTTAAAGGGAGGGCTAACATGGAAGGTGGGGAATGGAGCCAAAATCAAGTTTTGGGAGGATGATTGGAGCTTTGGAGACACACCGCTGCTGGCAAAATACCCCAGTCTGTACCTAATTTCAGACCAACAGCACAACTATATTCAGGAGATGGGTCAGCAAACGGACAAAGGGTGGGAGTGGAAATTTAAATGGAGAAGACACTTGTTTGACAGAGAGCTTGAGATGGCAGATTGCTTCCTTACTGATGTTGCTGGCAGCTGTATCCAGATTCACAAAAAAGATGAGTGGATCTGGAAAACAGAGCCTACTGGACAATATTCGGTAAGAAGAGCCTATAATATGCTCAATGGAGTGGATGTTGGGAGGATAATGTGTGGGTGTTTGAGGAGTTATGGAAGATTCGAGTCCCAACTAAAATCACTATTTTTGCATGGAGGTTATTAAAGGAGAGACTACAAACGAAGGCAAATTTGAGGAGGAGAAGGGTGGCAATCAATGACACATTATGCCCATTTTGTGGTAATTCTGAGGAGAATGAAGCGCATGTATTTTTGACATGTGACAGAATACTCCCATTATGGTGGGAATCTATGACATGGGTGAAGGAGCTTTTCCGCAGAAACCGTGGCAGCACTTTTCCCAGCATGCATTCTGTTTACATAGCAGAATTCGTCTTAACCGATGGAGAAGTTGGTGGTTGGCCCTCACATGGACAGTGTGGCAGCACCGGAATAAAATCATCTTCTCAAATGAAACTTTTGATGGTAACAAATTAATGGAGGATGCTATTTTTACATTATGGACATGGCTGAAGAACTTTGAGAAAGACTTTGCTCTCACCTACAGCTATTGGTCGTCTAACATAGCATCAGGATTTGTATTTTCAGGGGGGTAGAAATCATAGACGGTGGGTGTTGTAGGTCTTTGTAATACCTAGCTTTGGTTCCTTGCGAGACTGATCTTAGTCTGAGCTTGGAACCATGTTGCTGGCAAGCTAATCTAATTACATGTACTGTTTTGTACCTCTGGTACTCACAATATATATAATATAATTTATCTTTGCTGATCAAAAAAAAAAAAAAAAGTTAAAATAAACTTATGCTCCTTAACTTTCATAAAAGTTCTCCAAAACTTAACATGCATAAGCTTTTTTTTTTTTGTTATCATGTTATCGGTATGGAGGATGCACCAGCTTTGCCAATGACTAATTTTTATCGGAAACCTGGCTGGCCAACTGTAGTGGGGTTCTCCCTCCCAACTACGTTTTTTCCATCTACAAGGGTTGAACCCTATAGCTTGTTTAAGGAAACCGAGTCTAGTCCCACTCGGACGAACGAGTTGTTGGTTAACATGCATAAGTTAATTTCAACTTAGGAAGTTACATAATTTTTTTTTTCTTGTCTTAAAACTGCTAATAGATAAGTTCATCCAAGCATGAACTAATTGAATTAACAAAATAGAGAAACCACATACCTCTGATAGGTACTGGTTCCCCAATTTGGGGCCAAGCTCGGGCTCCATCAAAGCATCGAGTCCACCTTTGTCAATGACCGCACCGAAGCTCTCGTCCTCGAACTGCATGACGGTCATGTCCATAACGCGCCATCGCATGAGGGGGCGGTCGCGGACGTTGCGGCGGAGCATGTCTCCGATGACGACCTTGGAGAAGTCGATGTTGGTGATGGCGGTGTGGCCGGCGTCGTAGAGGTGCTCGGAGAGGCGGGAGTTGCCGCAGCCGGGGACGAGGAGCTGAAGCGGGAGAGGGAGAGGGATGGTTTTGAGGAGGGAGAGGAGTGGGTCCCTGAGATGGGGCCATTCGGCGTACCACTCGAAGGAATCGCCGCGGAGGGTGAAGAAGTTGTCCCAGTTCTCTTTGCTCGTGAAGTCTCCTAGGGTTTCCAGAATGTCCTCCGGTGAACCCTTCTTCTTCGCCTTGGAACCCATTTCTTCTTCGCCTTCTTTGCTTCCACTCTCACTCACTTCTTCACAAACAAAACTCTTTTATACTGCGCTTCGCTTCACTTCACTGTCTTCTAGTCAAGACAACTTAACTTTAGGCTAAACCCTCCTAATCTCAGATATTTTAGGAAAATCACAACGGCTCACTCAATAATCAAAAAATCTCTCCACCACAATTAATTATTTTTTACTCACCTTTAATCTCTCATTATTAAATTAAACATTTCAGTAATTACATGATACTATTAACTGTTTTTGTGAGTAGTATTTAACCGCATTAGAACATTTGTAGCGCTAAATCGTTTGTTGAGTTGCCTAAGCGGATATATTCAATTAGAATTTTGATAGATTAATTTAATATTTTCTTTTATAAAATAAATATTGTGATATTGTTGAAATAATAAAAATAATCTTATAAAATTCAATTAAGTGAATTTTTTATGATTTTTACTCATCACGTCTCATCTATTATTTTTTCTTTCTCCAACATGATGAGATATTTAAATGGATTCAAATGTTCAATCAAAATTATTTATTGAAAGATAATATTTTGTATTGTAAAAAAAAATTAACTATGTGAAAACAAAATTTGCTAAGCAACATTACTTAAATAAATACCACCAACTCATTTGTTTCAATTGTGCATTATTGATTAACTCTAATGTTTTTTTTAAAATAAAATCATAGATATATTAGTTGAAAGTCTATGAGAGTCCTCAAGTTGAGGATAAACTTTCTCAATCCAAACCAAATCAAGAGTAGAAAAAATAGTCTGAGTTAGACGATCCGAAACATTAATTTTCGTTTTTCTAGTATGAACTAACGAATTGCATGTTAGGTTTTTCATAAAAAAGAATCTCAAACAATCGTTGAGTAAAAAGTTTTTAACTTTATTTTTCACAAATGCATGAAAATGCAGACGTTTAACTTAGTGTTGAACCAACCACACTCAAAGTATTGTAGGAATTTGTTGGACTTTGAAAAAAAAATCACAACAATACCTCAGCTTACTCTTAAAAATTAAAATAAACAACAATGTTGAAAATATTCTTACAAATTAGTTTTACCAAATAATATACGTCCCACGTGTCAATAATTATGTAAAAGCAAAATTTATTTATTTCTAATCATTATAAAATTAAAAAATTTACCTTTTCCTTTAATACTTTATTTATAAGATAGTAAAAAGTTTTGTAGGAAGACATAGCAAAAGGATATGACATCACTCTCAACCATGGTATCTAAAGCAAAAATTAATATCATTAATTATTTGAAAGACAATTTAAATAAAATAATTATAATATTAATTAACATTTTTTCTCATAATATTAATGTAAAGGATCTATTAACTTTAATAATAATTAATCTTCGCACTTGTGGGTAACAATTTGAAGACGATATGAAAAAAAAAATCATTTAATAAAACTTTTAATTAGGGATAATTGGTTCGCTTTGGCTTGACCTCGGCACAAACTAACAGAGCATTAGCATTTCTCCTTCGTATCACTGCCGCGACCCTTCTGGTTCTGGATTCCGACGGTGCCATTGACAACCACCACCGTAAGTTTACATTTTTTTTGTTATTATTATTGTTTTTCCTCTGTTCAATTGGAATTTGTTCACCCGGATCCTGCATCCTCTTTACTAAGATGGGTGCACTGCAAAATTTCATTTTAAATCTTTGATTCTAATATTTCTGATTTTGTTGTTGGAATGGAATAGTTTACTGGTAAGATGGGAGAGCTGGCCACTGAGAAACATGTTCGATATATATTATCAGTTGAAAAGGTGGGTGTGCTTCCCATTTATATATATATATACATACATACATACATTCTTTCTCAAAACTCTTCTTTAATGCTTAAAAGGTTGTCCTTTTATGGTTTCCAGAGGAAAGATAACTTTGAATCTGTAGTAATGGAGCATCTGAGAATGAATGGGGCATACTGGGGATTGACCACTCTGGATCTTCTAGGAAAGCTTCATTCTGTCGATGTTGATGAGGTTGTTTCATGGTTGATGAGTTGTCAGCATGAGTCAGGTGGTTCTTCAGTGTTTTATTTATTCCCTTAATTTGAGACATCGGTGTCATTGATAGTTTCTTATGAGAAATATGTGTTGTTGTGAAGGGGGATTTGGTGGAAATGTTGGACATGATCCGCACATCCTGTATACACTAAGTGCTGTGCAGGTGTTGGCTCTCTTTGATAAGCTGAATGTTATTGATGTAGATAAGGTCACAAGTTGTATCCTTACACACATATTTTGTGCTGCAGAAGAAGCTTTGTTATTTTTGCAATTTTTTACTTATTATAGTTCTGTTCTTTTATCAGGATATGTAACTTCAGTTGGCTATCATAGTTTGATGTTATGATTCAATGGTTTGATATGTTTCTTAGAAAGAAAGAAAAAATTGTTGTAAATTTTAGTACAGTTTGATACTAAAACTATAATAGTAAAATTTATAATAAACTAGAAAATATACTGGATCTTGTGTTTTCTTACTATTTATGTCAGACATTGTCAGCCTGCAAAATGAAGATGGATCCTTTTCAGGGGATATGTGGGGTGAAGTTGATACGCGGTATTTTTCTTAAGATCCTTTTTTGTTATTGATTATGTAAGAGCTTACTGTATTTTTAACTAAAATCCACTGAATTATTTGTCTTAGGTTCTCATATATTGCTATTTGTTGTCTATCAATATTACATTGCTTGGATAAAATCAATGTGGAGAAGGCAGTGAAGTACATTATAAGTTGCAAAAATATGGATGGTGGTTTTGGTTGCACTCCTGGTGGGGAATCTCATGCTGGTCAAAGTATGTCATAAATTATTCATGATTTTTAGTTTGTTATTAATTTCCCTACGTTACTTACCCAATGTGTGTACTAATACTTTTTTCCTTCAAAGATTGTGTTGCTTCTTTCCCACATGAAGGGAGTGCTTTATGTGGTGAAGGGCATAGTTTGAAATTTTAATATGTTGCTTAAATTGGTGGGTACACAAATCTGTTTTCTCCTTGGCAGCACAGTGTAGCTGATAGCAATACCACACAGAGGGGTGCAGATAGCAGCCATAGGCCCAGAAGAGTGCAGAAGCCACCCACTTACCTTCAAGACTACGTCTGATATCAGCAACAGAATCAGACCAGCTTTGCCTTGCTATTATCTTGTCAGGAGTTTGTTATAGCTAATAGGATAATTTCACAAATTCTGTTAATGATATTTCCATTCTGTTATATTCTTGTTACCCCCTCTATCAAGTGTATCAGCCCTTATAAATACCATGAATGAATGAAATAAAGCAAGGAAAAAGTTTATCAGTATATTCTTATAGCAGTAGCAGTAGAATTAGCTAAGTATAGAAGTTCACCCTATCAGTAGCTATGTAACCTAGTACTTACTTACATTATCCAATTACTTGGTAGTTTTCCTGATAGAAATGGTGTACTTTCCTTTTGTTCTTTTGCGGTCAAAATTTACTCATGTTAAGACTGAATTTGTCTGTTTGATTTTTCTATTTTCTGAATTTCAAATGGGTAGTGGACTTGATTCATCCTTCTAATATATTTGCTTTTCCTGTTGTCAGTTTTCTGTTGTGTGGGGGCCCTTGCCATAACAGGGTCACTAGATCTTGTTGACAAAGACCTACTTGGTTGGTGGTTATGCGAGCGTCAGGTTAAATCTGGAGGTCTGAATGGGCGTCCTGAGAAACTTCCTGATGTGAGTGAATCTTTTCAAATTTAGATTAAGTTCCGTAGATTGTCCTTTCTCTTACTGGGTTTTAGATCTTCTCAGGTCTGCTACTCATGGTGGGTTCTTTCTAGCCTGATCATGATTGATAGGGTTCATTGGATCAGTAAGGAGAAGCTTATAAAGTTCATCTTAGACTGCCAGGTTAGTTAGTTGAATGTCTTTTTCTGTGTTTATCTGCATGTTCTTTTTTCTTTTTGGGGTTTTAATTATTGTCAGGCAGTATTTCTGAAATATTATGTATGTTGAAACTGTAAGGACACAGAAAACGGTGGAATTTCAGACAGGCCAGATGATGCCGTGGATGTCTTTCATACATTCTTCGGGGTGGCTGGTAGAGTACTTCCATCATTTTGCCTTTTTTTGTTCCATTTGTTGTGCTAATTGCTAAACTCTTGTTATCTGGGGTTTCCTTGGTTTGTATGGGAACCACCCAACCTCTACCTTTCCCATGACTCAATGTGGGAATGATAAGAATGTATGAAAAACCATTCTTTTTGAATCCTTGTGGATTCATGTTGCTAAGTTGCTAGCATCATGTTCAGAATTCAGATAAGATTAATCATATTGTTCAACATGCTTATAATGATTCATTAGATCTGGATATTTAACATGATTCTATTTTTGTTTTAGTTGTTTGGAAGGTTTAAGTGAGCATATGTGTGAATTATAAGCTAGACATCCCTATTTATCCTTTCCTAACAGTGCCTATTGCTTTTATTCATGTGTTTCGTATTCCTTTTACACTATAAACTAGGGACGCTTAAGTTGTGTTTTTTCTTGCAGGACTTTCACTTCTTGAATATCCAGGGCTGAAACCGGTAGATCCAGCGTATGCTTTACCTGTTGATGTTGTAAATAGAATTTTCTTTACTAAAGAAGGACTTAAGTAGTTAAGTTCGATGATAATTTTCCAGTAATGACAAAATCTTGGGTTTGTAAGACTCACTCTTGGGAGTTGGACCCCCTCCTCCCATCTCCAGTCCAAAAACAGTTGATTTCTTAAAAACAGTGTGAACATTTTGAGCATCTTTTAGTTAAATTGCAGTGATACGACATGTAAAGATTGATCAGTATTGTAGTCAACCATCAAATTTATCTTACTAGTTACTACATAGCAGTATAATTTCTTTTGTTAAGTATTTAAACCTTATTTTTCTTATGAAAAAGTGTTACGTAGACAAATTTACTATTGCAGTCTTGCAATGGGATAGTTTCTGTAATTCTCAACTTCATCATTTTGACACAACAGAACTTTACATAAACATCAAACTGAACTTAACAAAAATAAAGTTCCTAACAATACAACACAAGCAAACATAAAAAGAATATCTACATTATTTGTACAAGTGAAAAGAGTAAGTATGTTGTTTGGCTACTAGAATTGCCACCTACTATGATGTTTCTTTTACTTGTTGCTGCACTACCAAAACACACGCTCTGCTCTGAAAATCTGATGAAGCAAGCAAATCACCAATGACACCGAACTCTGAAAATTCACTCCAAGTTGTAAGCCCAACCGTCTGAGGTGAGTCTAACTCGTGTCTTCTCCCAACAATGAAATAGTGATGTTCATTTACTATTTTGCCGAAGAAGAAATGTCTCTGGTCCACCATTCACCATGACTTTTTGATAACTTACATTTCCCAAGTGTGGTTTCATAACATGTTTTAGTGCCTCCTTATCTTGTATATACTCCACGTCTGGTGTTTGTTCCTTAGGAACTAGGTGGTACACAACCAAGTTGACCCTTGGATTCCTTGTAACTCGTTTGGCTAAGCACAAAGCCTCTCGGTCATCGTTTCCACCCAGAAAAATCATTGCTACCTGAATGAATGAGTCACAATGAATGGCAGAACGACCAACAAGGATTCCAACTGAGCATGGAGCTATTTCTAAAAGCTTACAATTTAAAGCCCTCGCATTCTTGTAATCAGATTCTATGGCACCATCACCAGACCATCTTAGATGGAATGGAAGAATTATAATGGATGCCACTTTGTCCAATGCTAAATGACAAACATCCTCATGCATCAGGGAGGGTGGAGATATGGCTGTGTAAACGTGTGCAGTTACTGCACCCATGTTGTCATGTTCATAGAGGTCAAAAGCAAGAATGATATCATCTGAATAAGACTTGTGGTTACTTGATTAAATTGTTCTTTGAAGGCGATGGGAAATGAAAATGGGAGAGGCCCTGACAACTAGCTCAATTAGATGCATTGCATCCACAGTTGGGGTCTTCTGTTGTTGGACAACAAAGGTCAAGGCAATCTTTCACAGCAGATGCATGGTGTGTTTTATGAAGGCAAGCAACTACTCTCAGCTCCGAGTCTGGTTTTAAACTCGCTATGTTCCTTTTCGGGTACCCAGCGTATTTCCTTGATGGATCATAGATTAGTTTCACAGACCATTTCACTATGCTTGCAATGACCATTATGTTGATCATCATTACTCCATAAGTAGGACCACTAATAGTCTGCATGCACATATAAATGAAATTTTATATTGCATTACATATAGACAGTGATAAGACTTTAAACTGAAGATTATGGCTAGTTTTAGGATAAATTAAATTTTATCCTTTAATGCTTCACGCTTTCTCAACTTCTATTTTTTTTTTTATCACTAAACCCTCTGTTTAACAAGAAGATATAAAGTGAGTTAAATGATTAAAGGAGAAAAGAAGAGGGAAAAGGTCGCCGGCAGGTTCGATCCCCTCTACTACAAAAAAACTAACATTTGCATACTAAAAAAAACTGATGTAGTTTAACAGAAATTATAAGTAACAAGAAAGACAACACTCTATATTTGTGTTAATATGAACAATTCTGCACAACAGAAAAAAAAGGCAAAATTTTAATAATTCAGCTACATGCAAGAATGGCATATGGATGAAATATGAGAAATTATCATCTCACATCTTTTTTTCCTAAACAACTTTTACATTGCATCCTACATTGCTACACGTGACAAATATTTTAAGTGACCTCACCTAGGTAGAGAAGAAGTAAAAGAAGTAATATCAAAATTTTAAATTGCAGTTCCAATTTCATTTCCATTTTATAATATTGTGAAAAATTGTGGACAAATGCAGCCGATGTGGCTACAATTGCAGCTACAAACACTCTAAAAATCAATGTTATAACTGAAATTACTGAAATTATGGTTGCAACTCGTTTTTTAAAACCTAGGGTAATAGTGAAAGAGTGTAAAGGGGAGTAAAAGTAAACATGGTGTTAAATTCTTAGGGTTCATAAAACACAGGTGCATGGCACTCATCTATCCAAGAGTTAAAAGAAAACATGTCAATTAGTTTAGTCAAAAAATTTGGCCACCTAATATTATATATATGCGTGTGCTATAACTACCTACTATTTATTATGATCTATCATATCACTTGTGTCATATATGGTGGATTGGTTTTAGGCCATGATGCGCAGACCATAAGGAAAATCCTTTTAAATTAGTTTGTTCTATATTTTTATGAGAAACATTAATTAACAATGTAAAAAAAAAAAAAAAACTTCGTACCCCATTGCCCAGAGGCTCTTCGCTATGCGAAGGTATGGGGGAGGGATGTTGTACGCAGCCTTACCCTTGCATAAGACGTTGTTTTCGGATTCGAACCCATGACCAACAAGTCACCAAGACACAACTTTACCGCTGCACCAGGGCTCGCCCTCATTAATTAACAATGTGAACAAGGAAATTTTAATTTATATAGGCTCTGGCTCAAACATAAAAATATGTAAAAGAATAATACTTACTATCATTTGTGGAATAAATTGAGGGAAGTCAAAGCTCTTTAAGAGGAATTGGCAGATTTGGGTGATAGAAAAAATTACAAGCACCTGCAACTCAAACAATGGGAGTGAAGATTTCAATGGAGTCCGGCCATTAAGTTGGCCACCCCATAAGCCATCTGAAACAATATTGGGTGGAACAACAATGCACACATTATAGGTTAAAAATTTGATTTTATCAACTGACAAGAATAGAGTCTCATTTGCACTTAAATTCATATTTGTTAACAATGTTAATTTTTTATATATATGAAAATAAGGGATTTACAATAACTAATACACCTTTGTCCAATCAACTGAGTTAGACTCATTTGACCATAATGTGAAGCTACTAAAGAGAGAAATGAGAATAAAATTCAATAAGAGATAGTTATAGGAAGATCGCTCAATAGCTAGTTGTATTGGCATCATAACTTCTGTCACCAACTTTTGCCTTTTTGTTAACATGTTAGAGATTGTGAGCATATGCTTCGATGTTGCAATGCAATAGAAAACATAACAACTAAGTTTTATGTTCGACCACGAGGGAATAACAGCATTCAATCCCATAAATAATCTTTTGAGGTTGTATAGCTATTTTCTATTTTCAACCATAACAGTATATATTTATCCAAGTACAGACTTTTTTCTATTTTCAACCATATACTATTATTAGATATCTTGTAGTTACAACCTACAGCTACCTTTTAAAAAAAAATTAAAATGTTACTACTACTGTTTTATGTCTTAATAAAAAGAAGAGATATGGAACGCCTTTTTGCATGTATACCAAAATTAATCATCTTGCATGAATTCTCTGTTGTGATTTTTTTCATATTTAAAAATATTAGAAAAAAGGCGTTTCATGACTAAAGTAGAAATTTAACTATAGATCATGATCCATGACAAATTAACAATTGGAAAACTAACTACTTAAGAATGAACAAATCTCGTGTTTAGTTACTACACTTAGTATACTATATTTTTATTTTTACCTCAAGAAAACTTAAAATAAAAAATAACTATAACGGTGTCATAATTTTATAAAAAGGAATGCATATTCCTGTAGTACTGATCTTTTTCCCCCCAACATAACCAATTTTTTTTACGGTATATAACTTTCCCCTTTGCACAGATGTCACAAATTTCTATATTGGATTATATGTAGTACAAAAGATAAGAGGTGTATGGATTTTTATGATTAATGAACTTACGAAATAGAAAAGTACAATTTGATGATAACTTTGAATGAAGAAAAAAGGTAAAGATAAGAAGAGAAAAACAAAATTGCCACTACAATATTTAGATCCGAACTAAAAAAAATTAGAAATAAAGAAATCAAAATACTACAAGTAAATGGATAACCGCGTAATAAGTCTTAATAGATAGTGGAACATAACCGCGTAGACAAGTTTGTATTTACATGCTCAGATGTGGACCTTAAGCTTCGCCCAATTAAACGAAAAATATGTTACACGCAAATGTTGCAGCCATAAACACTAGAGATATACACATACAAAAAGCTGAAACTGACAGGAACTACTTTCAAGAAGACCTGAATGAAACTGAATCTCCATGAATAAGAGAAGGCAGAAAAAATCTGCTTATTGTATTCTCACACTATTTGCATCAGGTATCTTCCATGCAAAAGTAGAAACAAATCCATGTAGCAGCAAAATGTTGTGTACAACAACTCACGTGATCAACATATCTTGCATTAAGTGATATCCAATTGGATTTCTATGGCATGCCATGATGCCAAAAGATAGCTTTTTGCAAATCATAATATGGGCTTCACTAAGTCTATCCACCCAACATAGTAAAACAAGAACAGAAGCTATGAGACAACAGAGAACTGCTTCTGTTGTCTTCGCATCATAACAGCCAATTGCAGCTCACCTCGCTGGCATAACTTCACTGGATCTTTGAATATCGTGACCCTTGCAACATTATTTCCCATTATAGCGACAAATGCAATGCTAAAAGATTGGCCTCTTTCATTTGCAAACTGCCACTCTCTCGCTGATATGTTGAACCAGTCTTTTCTTGGAGATCTGGTTGCTTTAACTTCTATGAATTCTTGGCTGTTATCCTCCCCAATGACTAAATCATATGGAAGTCCAGTTTCATTATCTTTATTAACCCACCTTACTGCAGTATTGCCAACTTTATCGACAAAGTATTTGCATGCAAGAAATTCACCTAATCTGCCAGTTTCCTTTGCTTGTGCAGCATCAAATGTACCAGTTTGTAATTGATCTCTCTTGCCAAAAGCTGGTGAACTGAAATGAGCTTCATCCAGAGATTCATCCAAACTAACAGGATCAGAATCAGCATGGATACTAAAAGCAGTGGGATCAAAATCATGACAAGATTGATCTTCAAAGTTATCATTTTCATGCAACACTAGTGCCACTGAACTTGCTGGTGGATCTTCTTTGAAGGTCCAGTCAACAGTAACTGATCCTTGTTCAGCACAAACTGGTGGAGAAATTATGCTTGCTGAATTGTCATCCTTCTTCATTTCAGAAAAGCTGCTAATCTGGGAAGGTTTGGTCTTGAAACCATTGGCCTGGGCATACCTGAAATCTGGTGCAGTTTTCCAACCAGCAGGTGGCCAGTTGGGGCATACTCCGGGCTTCCTTCTAGGAAAGATCTGTTCATTTGTTGATGGGACATGATCTGAAGGGTTCAACTTATCAGCCTCTACAATTGATGACACGGAAGATAATGTCCAAACAGATTCTTCATCTGGAAGTTTTGGTACTTTTTGGCTATTCAAAATGAAAAATTCTATTTGCTCCTCAGAGGAACCAGATTCTGTCATGGTTGTTATCATATGAAGGAAATTTGCCAAGTGCAATTCAGAAGTCCCATTTAGTAACAAACTAGAAAGCTCCATAAACAAGGAATGATAATCTGATTCTTTAATGGTGTACAAAATGTTTCCCTGTAAGAAACAACACACATACAAACACATAATATAAATAAAGGTTCAGAAGAAAAACGTTATTGCAATAACTAAACTGTAATGTGTTTGTGCTTCAGATAGACTTATAGAGCAATTGCTTGATCTGTGCAAATAAATCATCAATGCTCTCAACGATATTCTAATGGAGCAGTACTGATATCCTAAAAATCTCTTGAATTGATGATGAATTGAGAATCAAGGTTGCATTTAGCTCACTAAGATTGTCAATGAGATTTTTAGATCTAAGAAAATGCCAGATGAGTGGAGGAAGAATACTTTGGTCCCAATTTTTAAGAACAAATGAGATATCCAGAAGTGCGCTAACTACAAAGGTATAAAACTTATGAGTCACACTATGAAGCTATGGGAAAAGGTGATTGAGCATAGATTAAGAGAAGAAACAAGGATTGCAGAGAACCAATTTCGTTTTATGCCAAGAAGGTCTACAACAGAAGCCATTTATTTTTAACAGAAGTTGATGAGAAGTACAAAAGTAAAGAAAGAGACTTACATATAGTTTTCATTGACTTGAGAAAAGCTTATGACCGGATAACAAGAGAAATGTTATGGAAGACTTTGGACAATAAAAGTGTGCACATGGTTTATATACAGACTACACAAGACATACTAGTGCGAGAACTCCAAGTGGTGAAACTAAGGACTTCCTATTAGGATAGGGTTACATCAAGGCTCAACTCTAAGTCCTTGTTTAATCTAATCTTGGACGTTCTTATCAAGGACACACAAAAGATAATTCCTAATTGCATGCTTTTTGCTGATTTTTTTTTTTTTTTATCAGCAAAAATAGACAATTATATTAATAAAGTACCAGCGGTACTATGAGATACGTAAAGAGGGAACAGATTTTTGGTTCCTATGTAGACTTAATGTAGTCTTGCAAGGAACCAATTTCTGGATACAACTCGTACACTAATTCTATTATCAAACTGTCTTTACACCCTGAACTATGTTTTAAAGCCAACTGTGAGAACCATGCTTTTTGCTGATGATAGTCTTGATTGAAGAATCAAGGGAAGTAGTTAACAGTGTTAGAAAAGCCACCTAAATTATGGTCACCTCTAGATAGAGGGGTGTGCTGAAAGCCCCACATAATGGGTAGCTGTGGGCAAAAGGGGACATGATGAAGTTCCAAATCAACTAAAGATAGTGTCGAGATAAACTATATAAGTGGGGAACAATTCTCACCTTACAAGCTGATTTTGTAGGGTTGATTTAGGCTCATAACTCACTTTCTAACAAACGGTAAGCTTGAGCTCTGGAGGCAGACTTTGGAACACAGAATTTTTGCTTGAGTAGGAGAAAGACAGAGTATATTCGTTGCAATATTAACAAGAGACCAGAGGATTTTGGCTCCGAAACGAAGTTGGGAGATGTCATGCCACAGGTTTCTAATTTTAAATAGAGTATTTGGTATCAATCATACAAGATGATAGAGAAATTCAGGAGGATGTTACACATAGGATACAAGTGGGATGACTTAAATGGAGAAAATCATCGAGGATTATTCATGATCACAGAGTACCTACTAAATTCAAAGGCATGTTTTATCGAACAACTATACGTCTAGCTATACTATATGGTAGTGAATGTTGGGCTTTAAAGGGACAATAGGAGACAACAGTGGGAGTAGCATAAATGAGAATATTAAGTTGGGTGTGTGATCATACAAGAAAGGATAGAATGCATGATGACTATATACAAGAAAAATATGGTGTAGGACCCAATTAGGAAAAGATGACAGAAAACTGGTTATGGTGATTTAGGCATATACAAAGAAGGCCACAAGAGGAGGTGCCCGTTAGAAGAATAGATTGCATGGTTGTTAGTCTGGTAAAAAGGAGTCGTGGGAGACCAAAAAGGAGGTTGGAGGAAATCATCAAGGGGAATCTTAGGCTAAACAATATTTCTAAAACCTTGGTTTTTAACCGTGTCGAATGGCATCAAGTGATCCATGTAGCTGACCTAACTTAGTAGGATAAAGCTTTGTTGTTGTTGAATTGAGAATCAAATTGTGCACAGTAAGTGTCACACAAAAAAAATCCAAAAGAGGATGGAACTTTTCAGATTTTGAGTATTAAAGATGATTAAAAGTTTGAGGAAAATCTGATTCAAGCTTGTAATTAAAATATCTGGTCAAGGTGAAATAAAAATGGTCTTTCAAACTAATAGTTGCCAGATTCAATATTCTATATTTTAATCCAAGTGAACACTTCCATAAGGTTTGGTTCAGTTTCTATCAAGAACATACATCAAATAAAGGATGCACAGCTTTTAGATAAAAAGTTTATGAACTCCAACATACCTGCAAAAGACAACTACATTCGACTCGTTTTTTTGATACACTGCCACAGGTCTTTATAACATTCCTGTAGAACAGCTTCTCAACAACAATGACATTCAGATGGTTGAAAATATCAAAACCAGACTGCTTGAGTTTATCATATTTATCAATATGAAATTTATGAATGTAGCGCTGGGCATATGGCAGAGTCCAGTTTACCAATGACTTTTTCAAACTACAATCAGCAAGACCATAATATATTGGTTCCCGAGTTACCACCTGCACAAAGTCATAATGCATTAATGTAAATTCAAAATTAAATGAATATCAGGTTTAAATAAATTTTATCTATATTACAGAAGAAAACTGAATATTCTTGGAATTTGGCCTAACTCAACACAAAAAAACTAGCTTGTAAGGTGAGGGTTTCCCCCCGCTTATATACTTTAATTTGGTCATATTACTAGTCAATGTGGCATCTCCAACAAATATTATCTTTGAGTCCAGGGGGATAATTTTGAAATTTATTCCATCAGATGAAAATAAAATCTACCTATATACTCATAATAATCTTTTTAACATCACCCATTGATTGGGGAAACTCTGAGGGTAAAATGCAGAGTAATAGTGGGAAATAGATGGTTGAAGTTGTGATTAAAGGCGTTGGAGATCCCGCATCGACTAGCGATATAGCCAAATTAGTGTGTGTATAAGTTTTTTTTGGGGGGGGGGGGACAATCATCACCTTACAAGTCGGTTTTGTAAGGTTGAGTTAGGCCCATAACCCACTTTCTAAGAAAAGGCATGTCTCTGTGTAACAAACAATGAAGTGCAGGCCCAAATCCCCACTGTTTTGTGCACCAGTGTAAAACAATAAAAAATACCCTTGCTTCTCAATTGAAACCCAATGTTGTGGCAATGGAGATGGCTAAAGGGTGGTGATGGTTGGGTCAACTGGAACAAACAAACTAGTAACAATCTTTAGTTTCTCTTCTCATACTACCCTGTCTCTACCCACCCTCCAAGCTGAATAAAGATAGAACTTAACAGGATGGACAATGATCAGCTGGTAAAATGGAAGGACTAGAATCCCAAAGGACGAACAAAATTTGGCTTACTATCATAGAATTCGGATTGGAGAGGTAAAAGAAGCCCTTAAGAGGATGGATAATGGTAAAGATGTTAGTCCAAATGATTTTTCTGTTAGTTTGGAAGTGTGTAGGAGACGAAAGTATCATTTGACTCACATAGAATTCGGATTGGAGAGGTATAAGAAGCCCTTAAGAGGACAGATAATGGTAAAGATGTTAGTCCAAATGAAATGATTTTTCTATTAAAGTTTGGAAGTGTGTAGGAGAATAAGGTATCATATTTGCCTCACTAGGATGCTTAATGACATTTTGAGATCTAAGAAAATGTCGTAAATGGAGGACAAACACTTATTCCTTCCTATCTTTAAGAACAAGAGAGATTCTGAATTGTGTAAAGTACATTAGTATAAAACTTATGAGCCACACTATGAAAGTAGGGGGGAAAAGGTGATTGAGCAAAAATTAAGAGAAAATATGAGGATTGGGGAAAATCAATTTGGTTTTATGCTAGAAAGGTTTACAACAAAAGTCATTTATCTTTTATGGGAAATGATGAGCAAAGAGCCTTGGAGAAAACATTATTATATGATTTCATTGACTTGGAGAAAACATATGATCAAATACCAAAAGTGTTGTGGAAGACCTGGGAAAAGAAAGCTATACACGCAGCTTATATTCAAACTATGGTTGTAATTAACCGCTGTATACACGCCCAAGCCACTCCAAGATAATTCCCAGTGTTAAAGGAAAAATGCAAATCATCATGCATTCAAGCACAAAAAAAATCACAGAAAATTTAGGACTGAAATAGAAAATCTGGAACTGGGCATACATGTATATCAGTTATATGTATTAGTGTGAACACCATAATTTAAGAAGTGCCAAGACTACAAGAATAATATAACAGAGAAAAACGAGTAGCACAGGAGAAAAAGTGATCATACCTCTGAGATAGCTGGAATACCTAAGTTTTTCATGAGGATGGAAATTTTTTCTTGCCCCATTTCCTTATCATCCTCAACCAGTTCACCGAAATAGAGAAAGTCGAGGTTGTCTGAATGTTTAAATTCCTTTTTCAACTTCTTATCATCGCACCAGCAGACAAGACCAAAGGAAGGATGCAACGAAACCCACTTATCTTGCACAGTGGGAAGCACTGGAAATTCCAATTTTGAAAGACATTCTTTGAGATATGTGACATCCTCAACACTCAGCAAACCAGATTTTAGTCCATCTGCCCACTTGAGGAAAACTTGCAAAATCTGGAGAAAGAGCACAGGGTAAGATTTCAGGTAAAAGAAATCACTTATTATTTATAGCTCAGAACTTACTTTATCTGCTGCTTGTGAAGGCAAAGTAACAGTTGATAACTGCAACATAATTTGAATATAGCTGCATAGAGGAGGTGCCTCTTGTACTTGACATTCATCAACAAAGAAACCACGAAGACTAGGGTAAATATTGCATAATGACTTGTTTATAGGGGAAGAAGATGAGCCACATTGAGGATGGAACTCCTTCATTTTCTGAATAGAACCAGTTGAATCATGCCAATAGACTTCATTGGGAGACACAAACGTCCCACATGCAGCATCATCATGATCATAGACAGATGAGTATGGGATAAATATAAAAGGTCCAGACATCAAACCTTCCATAGTTTTCTTCTTTGAAGATGCCATTTCATTCCAAATGAATGCATACAATTTGGTCATTTGTGTTATGCTGGTGAAATCAATACATATTATTTGTGAGTAAACTTGTTAATTTAAAAATGTTAAAAAGAAAACGAAAGAAGCACTGATAGTCAATGCATAGGCAGGTACTAATATCTGTGTATTTACTATTTAGCCACTCTCTTTTTTCCCCTTCCTACCTACCATCTATTGGCAGAAAAAACTCCTACAAAAATAACAATAAAATCATCACAAGTCCAAACATCTATTGGCACTGAACCTGTCACATCCTTTCTTTTCTCTTGTATCTAATCACATTATTAATATAAGTGGATGCCAAGCAATACAAGAAACTTGAGCGCTCTTCCACTTAAGTTTTCTCTCTCAAGTAGAGAAAAAACGAAATCATGAGTTATTGATGTAATTGGGAACATAGTCCTATATTATAATTTCTGGCCCTCTTACAATGTATGAAGACTAGAACCCCTTCAGAGTTTGGATTGGATTGATCAATGTTACCAACAACAGTAATTTCCAAGCTTTATTTTAGGTCACATAATGAAACTTCATCCAACTCTTTATTAGTCTTCGTTTGTATAAGACTCCAAGGACAGGCTGAATGTTACAAGAACACAAAATAAGGAATGTAAGGGGTAATAAAATGGATGTGAAATTGCTATTGTAATCCAGTTTTTGTTATTGAAAAAGATAATAAAGACTCATCTAATGTGATTGGTCATGAAACGAAGGCTAACAAAAGTTTTGATGACAAAAGCTATTCAAATCGAGGATAGTGTGATTTAAAAGAGGTAAGAAAAGGTCTTTATCTATATTGGGAAAACCCTAAATCCCACATCGGCTAGAGATAGTGCCAAAATATAGTATATAAGTGGGAGCAACCCTCACCAATGAACTAGCTTTTTTGGGGTTGAGTTAGGCCAAAATCCACATTCTAAGAATCTAAATACCATAAAGCATAATGACATTCATTTATCTGTGTAGTCAACCAAATAAGATTGGTTGTGGTTGTTTATGCTAATAGCATTTCTGGGTCAAGTGGCATTAATTCACACTGTAACCAAATAATAGAAACATTAGAGAATGGCCCATATTTTTTAATACAAAAAGTGAATAAAAATGAATTATTTGGGATTATGTTTTATGAAACTTAATATGCATCTTGTGCTAGCACATCTATCTATGCATTTTCTGGTGTTCAGTTATATTTTCTTTATTTTCTGTTCCTGATCTGCTTTTACAGACCAAAAGGCTATAGGTGAGGCATTTTGATGGCACTGGTTGTGATATCCCTGTTTTAGGCTATTTAAATCTGTACTTCAGAAAAGTATGACAAATTATTCTTTTTTCTTCCTCTGTAATTCTCTGGTGCCTGCAATGTTAATCTTATAATAATTATATGTTTGTAATGTTAAATCTGGTGGTTGTGTCCAATTAATTTAAAATTTATCTCTCACCTCACACGTATCTGTCTTCCATGTCATATCTACCTGTGTTTGTATTGTTAAACTTATAATAATTATATGTTTGTAATGTTAAATCTGGTGGTTGTGTCCAATTAATTTAAAATTTATCTCTCACCTCACATGTATCTGTCTTCCATGTCATATCTACCTATGTTTGTAATGTTAATCTTATAATAATTATATGTTTGTAATGTTAAATCTGGTTCTGGTGGTTGTGTCCAATTAATTTAAAATTTATCTCTCACCTCACATGTATCTGTCTTCGATGTCATATCTACTTGTGCTTCCTAGATGAAAAGTGTGGCAGTTACTAAAATCACTGAAGTTAAACTTTGGATGTAAAAGCTGAAAAGGGACATGCATACCTCGCCTTGAATGGAGTCTTTGATGATTTTCTCCAGGCTTTAAGAACATCAAAAATGTCATCGAGAGTAACTCTAGTCTTAAACCCAAAATCTTTTACCAATCTTTCACTTTTCACCTGATTGAACACAAAACATAATTAGTATCAGGTTCCACAATCACTTTTGTTTTTCCAGCCAATAATGTCACATTATTCAAAATCCAAATACACACTGATGTCACACAGGTACCAGTAGCACAGGTACCAGAACCACATGGAAACATCAATAAACGCTAAAACTTCTTTCAAATATTCAAATTTTGAAATTTAATAAATCGAACATTAAGAAGATACACAAATGATATGCCTCATATACAATCCTAACTCTAGCAGGGCAAGCAATCCAACCATGAAACACAACCAAAATAAAAACTAGGAAATAAAATTCTAATACAACATAAATATAACATAACAAAAGACCCCGGTAAATAAACCATGCTGATAATTAATCTATAATTCCCCAATTACAAACCCTATTTCCCAACTTACAATTACTTAATAAACTTAAAAACAATCACTAACATCACCCACTCATGCTGAATATAGAGAAAGTACATGAGAGAAAACAAAGTTTTATTAATACTGAATACACTTGGTTATGATCTGTTACAATAGAATATGTATACACAAGCTGAATCAAATAAATGTAACAGCCAGCCTAAAACCTAACAGAAATAACAGACTGACAGCTGTTACACACTAACACAGACCAACTGAAGAAAGATGCATGCTAGGTGAATTGGAACAGAAAAATTCTACAATCTCTCACTGAAACAAATGTACCAAAAAACTAACCTTTGGAACAGCATATGGTGCAAAATCTCCAAGGAGCATCCGGACTGTTTCACAATCATAAAACAAATCTTTAGGATAGTGTAGCTCATCATCCATGGTTGAAACCACCCACTGGATATCACACAGGCTGCATATAAAAGTAGACTTAAAGGGATGGCCATCTCCAACAGATTTAAGATAGAAATAACCCGTAGTTTTATTACTATAACAAACATCCCATAATGTATCAAGAACCTCCAAGAGATATTTACAATTTTCTAGATTGCCACTTTTAGACAATAAGGATACTAATTGCACAATTTCAGAGGATTCCCAATCTTTGACTATTGACTCAGCAGATATTAGACCCCTATCCCACATCATCTGCTTAAATGTGACATCACATATATCGACAACACTCTTATCCACCTGAACTACTTGAGCAAAATCTGTGATGCCAAATTTCTCAAAAAAATCCCTCCACTTAATCAGTGCAGATGAAACTGATTCATTTACTGGGTGGCTTAAATAGCTTATGTCAACCTCATGCCACCTCATACTCACACTATCAGCCAACATTTTTGGAGTGACAGGATTCCCAAATCCAGTACAGAAATGAATTGGTATCTCAGCAGGACACTTGAAACCATAATTTGTCAATAACAAAGATTTACATCTAAACTCGGATATTATATGCTCCCTTTCAATAAAACAATCAGAACAGCTCGAGTTCAGGTGTAGCATTACAAAACATACATATTCAATCATCAGCACTCTGTTTTTGTTTGCCATTGTTTCATCAGACAATGCAGGTAAAATATGCAGCTTCACAACATCATGTACAGACAACTGTTGAACACCAATACTCTGAAGTAACCGGGTAACATTGTCCAAAAATGTCACATTCAAGCTCGGAGTACCAGAAGATGCAGAAAAAAGGAAAGGACTTACAGTCCTTAGTTTAGCACATATATTAGGGAAAGCTTCAATTTTATGCTCACCATCAAATCCTGTGTTTAAATGATTGAAATGCAACCATATAGTGCCTTCATCCACTGAGCTGTATGTACCATCTGAAAGTGGAATAAATGGCATTTTTTGAAGATTTTTCTGAACATCTTTCATTTCAAAATTGATTGGCACAGAGCCAGACGAATTGAACATTGTTACAGAAAGAATATTTAGACAAGAAGCTAACCAACTCATATCCATCGATATCAGACCACTCTTCGTATGGCATAAAGATGACAGTACTCGAACAAGAATGTTAGGCCCAAACTCCTCAATGCCTAGTGCCCTTGCTAGTTCATCAGACAATACTATATTTCTATCCAGGTATATAAGCCCAAGGTGTTCAAGAAGCATGTTGTCAGGAATAAGATTACGCACCTGCTCTGTCCAACCTCTCAATACCTTGCATGGTGGGGCCCATTCATTATTGTCACCGTCCACAAGTAAGCAATTCATCATACGTAATTTAGAAATAATCAAGCGAGGAAGACTGGAGAAAAAACCATGCACTTCCCCAACTAAAGGAACAAAACTCATGAAAGCAGACAGTCCCTTTCCAGGCTCACTCCTAAAACAGGGAAGTTCACAAAACTCTCTCTGTGCTCTGACAAACAAATTAGGATACTCTGACAATAACCACTGGTTCCATGGACTATCTCCATCAACTTCCTCTCTAGATGAAGGAAGAACAAAATCACCTTGAAGAATAAACTTCAGGCCATATGTTCTTAAAGGAAGAAATGCAAAAACTGGCTGCTGATCTGAACATGGAATGTAACCATTATCTGATTCCTGCAGAGTAAACGCCATAGAAATTTCAGTTGTCTGCACATCAAAGCGAATGGAATTTGTTTGCAACTTCTGAGATACTACAAACCACACTATTTTCTCTTTCCCATGAGAAACCTTAATGATACCATCTCCTGAAATTTCTTTTTTCATAACAGTAAGTGTATCATTAAGCAAGTTTCTTAACTTGATACACTTGAGGCGGTGAAGAAATAGTAACAGTGAAGGATGAAGATCTGAAAACATAGACAAAACACTATTCATGGCCATTCCTTCTGATAGATGAGATCTGAATGGAAGCAGAATGCATGTGTTCCAGGGATTATCGTCACACAATTCAGTATCAGTAGATGCCATCCTCCTGAGCACCCCAATGTCACAAGGAGGTACTACTGTGGGCAAAACAAAACCAATCTGGCCTTCACTAATGTCAAATTTAACATGAAAACCATTGGAATGAATTTCTGGAGCATCTGTGACCTGCAGTGGGAACAAGCAAGGTTAGTGAAACTCATTAGAAAAAAATGGAGAAAAATGTTTGTAGTGATAATTCCATATAGACACTATGTGTAATCACAAAAGTGCAACAAATAGATAAATTTATATTATTTTGTCTATTTTAAGTAATGTAGAAAATAAAATTATAAATGCATATCATAATTCTAACTTGTCCTAACTGAATCAAATGGCATTGTGTGATCCATCTAGCTGACTTCACCTAGTAGGAAAAAGGATTTTGTTGCTGTAACATGTTTGTTATCATAATTCTAACTTGCACAATATATATAACTATTTAAAATTTACCTATTATGAGGAAATGCTCAATAAGAAAACATTAGGAAAAGTCAGTTTTTAATTTGATCATCAACAGATTAAAATTTATTCGCAAGTATCATTTTGCTATAAATGCAACAGCAACACCTGTCTTGTTTTGGTGAACAGGCTGATGATATATGTATTGTACATGTATGTTTGCATGTGCATACTAAATACTTACATAACTTGACACATTCAATAGTAAACTACAAAAAATGGAACCTTGATTAAACAGACAGTCAAAGCAAGAAATTATTTTCACATTAAGTGTTATAATTAGAAAAATATAGTAACAAAAGATGGCAATATATCTTATTGCATTTGTATATCAATTTTATAATGCAGTAAATCATATACCCAGTACACAATTTCTAAAGTATTGTTCACATCATCTTAGCCTGAATGAAGTATGACGTTTCTTACACATGATTTACATTTTAGCAAACAATGCACTGAAGGAAAAGCAATGAATCAAGTACAGCTTGCAAAATCCGACAGAGGGACAAATACAAACAAAACCAGAGAACCATCAGATACTCAGATTAACAGTAGCAAAATACAGCAAAGAAAAAGCATGAAGATGACAGAAAAGCAAAAAACAAATGAAAAATTACAAAAATAAACGCAGCTAATCTAGAACCAATAAGATATAACTCAGGAACAGTATTAGATGTGATAAACTCAGCATTCAAATCTGGAAAAAGCTAATTGTATTTTTATTCCCTCAACAACTTTTTATTTGTTTAGTCCCTAATTTTTTAATTGTTACAATCATGTCCTTCATTCAATTTACATTTAAATTAAACCCTCAACTCAATTTTTTTACTCAAAAAAGTAGAGGTTTAGGATGGATTTGAGATAAAAAAAATGTTTTGAAAGGTTTAGAAATAGAAAATCTGATCAAATTTGAAAATAAAAATGGTGTGAGGTTAAGGTTTCAAAGAACAAAATCTTAAGCAGAAGATGGTTTAAAATGATTTAATGGATTCATTCAAGGAAAAATTTAGAACAACAATAAGAATTTGAGAGTCTTAGGTAGAGGAAACTGATGGAGGGACTTGATTGCAACTAAAAGAATTGAAGGACTACATTGTAACAATAAAAATTCAGGAAAAACAATATTGGGGGACCAAAATCGAAGTTGGACCTTTGGATAAACTAATGATATTTTAAAGAGAACCTAAAGAAAAATGTTTCTTCAACATACTCGGAACACAGACTTGAAACCAATGCCTTTCTTCCCTATGTATCCAGCAGTAGATCCTTTCTTTGTTGAATTTCCAACATCACAAAGTGCTCTCATATTTTGAGCTGAGAAACCTCGCTCATTATTCAATACAACAATACCAGAATCTCGAAGAATAAATGTAAGAGTTGGTTCCACATTCTCTGGATAATTATTGTCATCTGCATTTTGAACCTGAATCAAAAGAAAAAATTATCAGGCACATGCTCTCAGAGCTACCAACAGTTTTACTAAGTACCAACAGGATAGAGAAATTATCCAATATAAGAATGGATGTTAAATGTAAATGATTTATTACTATCATCTGCACATAAACAGTGAAAAATGATACTGAATTCCTCTAGAATGAACAATCTATCAATGGTGTGGATATGATGTTGTCAATACTCCAAAAACTAAAATTGAAACAGATATGGGAAAAATTCTCAGCACATTATCACTGCCTTAAATCTATATTAGATTTATCTCTTCTCGCCAAAATTCAACTTCTTAGCAAATGTTAAAAGTGAAACTCATATGTCTATCAGGTAATAATGTTTGAAGTTTAACATTACCATAGATTTTCAGTACATTTTATTTATGAACAATAATAAGGAAAAGGAATCACAAGATAAAATGTCAAAGGATTATCCTCACCAATTCAAGAATAAAATGAGAATCTTGAGAATATAGCTCTTGTGAAAGGCAATGCAGTGCTCTACCTAACCGAGCATGTTGCTTCTTCAACATGCAACTATCAATATCAGAAAGACTTGAATCTAGGCCAAATTCATCTCGCCTAATAGATTCAATAAGCCGAGAAGCATCCATATCTTCGACATGTTGAAATGAATTTCCCAGACAGCAAGTGTTAGATTCATCATTAGATTTTTCTGGATCAACTGTTTCAATGATTTCTGTACACCCTTCAATAAGTCGATGGGGTACAAGAGATGTAACCATATTTGCTTCAGGTATAGGAGACTTATCCAAGGTAACTTGGTCAAGCTTCAGACTTGTGTTTATATCAGTTGTGGCATCTTTTAAGCATGAAACACGAGCACAATGAATGTCAGAAGAGTTGTTTGAAATAAGTGCATGGTAATCATTAATCCACTCAGAAATACCCAGAGATAACCCTATTTCATGAAGCATGAGACGTTGCTCCATATTGCTGCATTCACATAAAATAGTTGAAGCGGCATCCTTGAAAACAGATTGCATCCCAGAAAGCAACACATCAGAAGCAAAACTGTGAAATTCAGCCGGTAAGTTACCAAGACAATCAAGGACAAACCTTGACAGAATGGATGCTACCTTACTCACTTTATGCATGTGTTTGCTAAACACACTTCTCATTTTAGCAGTTGAAATTTCAGTTAAAAATTTTGTTTTACTTAATGCTTCCACAGACTGGTGGAGAGCATTCCCATCATTACTAACTTCAACATCTTCTACAGAGTTTCTGAACATAACTTCAAATGCATGGCAGGAATGGCATTTTAGAAGTGACAATGGAACATATTTTTCTCCCCCAACAAGTGAGATCAGAGACAGCAAATGCACTGCAGTTTGGAAAGAGGATCCTTGAACTGCAGCCTCCAGGAAAGAGTCCAAGGTAGCAGAATGATCTATCCGTATCACCTTTCCATCTCTGGTAACTAAGCAAAACAGTTCCTTGGTATTTACATCATTCAACAGCCACGATATAAATGGACCTAGGAAGGGTGCAAACCTAAGATCCCAATGAGACCACTTGCTCAAGTCAGACAACATTGGCGCCTTCAGCAAGACTTCAATTGCATTTTTTGCTATAACAGTTTCAGTGCTTTTTTTATGGCTCGTTTCAGACCTATCAGTGGGAATTTCTGACCAATTGTTATCTCTATCACTTGATGAGTCTCCATTATAGTTCTTTTCTATAATAGTAGCAGAAAATACAACACATTTTGAAGTCACGCTAGATGTATGCCCCTTAACAGTATCCAGCAGATCCACAAGAGAGCCATTTTCCACAAGTTCAAAATTAATTGAAGGGAACTGCCTCATAAGCAGCATGGATATCATTTGCTTGGTTATTGTTTCATTCTCCCACAAACCACTTAGAGCCTGAGATACTAGAGCAATCAATTGATTTGAGGACATACAGGCCCTGAAAGAGGAATTTTCGCACGTGTCACCAACCAACAACTTCAGTAGTTCATGAGGTAACAGGTTAGGGTGCTTCTCAAGGAATGATAAGAAATCTCCATAACCAAGAGAATCGAATTTTTTCATACCAAACTGCTCAGCCACCCAATTTTCACAGCTGCAAAACTTCCTCCACAACATAATTCTATATTGCACTAGTGAGTCGTTACTATTTCTATTTATATCATTGCCATGGTCAAAATAAGTTCCAATTTTTCTGATGACATCATCAGAAGAAATACCTGTGACGTTCAAAAACAAAGTTTGCAATGTCAGCAACAATATAAAAGAGAACATATATAATGAGGAAAACTAAGAAAAAAAAATAACACAATAATGCTCAAATCCTTGGAATTTAAAAGAGAAGAAAAGAAATTTCTTAAGTGCTCATCAAATAGATTCTAAATCTGGAAGCACAGAAATAATATAGTGGCGGTTAGCATTGACATGGACTATTTGGAAGCACAGAAATAATATAGTTTTCTCCAATAACACTTTCAACGCAAATAAAATGATGGATGAGGCAAGTGTTTTTGCTATGGACTTGGCTGAAATATTTAGAGAAGGATTTCACCACTCATTATAATCAGTGGTCTTCAAATCTAAGATATGGATTTTGCCGTAGTTGACGATAGGAATGTAGGTCAAATATTTGTACTAGTCTCTTTATGCGGTTTACATTCTGGTTTGGATCAACCAATTGGCTGATTTGAACTACAGCAGAATTGTAATCTGAAACTTGTACCTATTAGTACCTCTGGTACTCATTTAATTCATACATATTATTTTGGATGATAAAAAAAATAGATTCTAAATCATCAACATATAACTCTTAACATTAAAACTACTCAGCAGATTAAGCTGTATTAAGTTCCAATTGCAATATTTGTGAAACAGATTGACTAGTTAAAATTCTTTACAATCGAAACTGAAGTATAAAAGAAAAGATTGTAAATATTAGAAGATAACTACACAATAAGTCAGCCAAAGCTTGATTTAAAGGCAAATAGACTCACACTTTGTATTCTCTGTGTTATCCTTAGTTATGACCGGTACATTTTCCTGGCCTGGTCCAACGTCTATAGTATCGTATTCAGAACCCTTGGTCGGTGAGTTGCCCAATCCATTATCGATGATAGCTTGGAAGGTATCATAGATGTTGTTCCTCATTCCAGATTTGATAGATGAAACCTAAAGCATTGAAGAGTGAGAAATTTCAAAAGATGATGATATATCTTTAACAAAAAGCCTATAAGTAAAATACATCTGTTCTATAAGGATATCACATAATCAAGCAGAAAAGATCATATAGATCAACAAGATAATAATTGAACTATTTATACATAATATAACTATTAGCATGTAAAAAATGGAATGTGTTATGAATAATAAGTCCTAGCTAACCATGAAAAAAAAATCAACATGAAAGATCTTTTCAATCATCAATTGCAACTAGCTGTGAAATCCTAAAATCATCAAATACTTACAACCAAGAACACAACAACAAGCACTCAATGTGTTAGATATTACTCACAAAACCTCTTTCTCCTTCCAGATTTTCATATCTGTGGTCCAAGCTCAATGTGGCTGTGGTTGACATTTCCTTCAATTCTCACCCACCTTGAGCTTGTTGGGGGTGTGAGAATATACCTTTTCTCTTTGTAATATAGTATTCTGTCCGTAAGTTTATATAACAGCCGTCTTTTAACAGCTGTTAGTTACTGATAGTTACAACTTACAACTGTCAAATCATTATGATTCAGCACATGTAGCTATATTATATATTCTGTAAACTGGACTGAACTATGTGTGTTTTCATTTTTCACAAATCAATAATATCAGATTCACATTGACAAACAGTTTTCTCTCTAATAGGGTGTCAAACATGTTAATATTAGCTCACTAAGATGGGGATATATAGATGAAGCTGAAGCAACAAACCAAAACTAGTCATCTTTTAGCACTGTCAACTTAGTATATGTGAAAAGGAGATTAGAGCTAAATTCAAAATGTTAATTAAACTATAAAATTAACTAATTTGCCATAAAGTAAGTAAATTAAATTACATATGCAGAGATAATATGATGAAATGGATAAAAAGAAGCTTACAGCAGCATTCAGTAACCCAATGAAAGGATATGATGAGAACAAATTTTTGATTTTCCTCTTCTGGAAACGGTTTACTTTAGAGAATTGAAGCATCATCTCCAAAACCTACATTTGTGCGTTAGGAACAGAGTTACACATATCTAAAACAAGTACTCAAAAAGAGCTTCAAAATTGTTCCTAACTGAATATGTACATGAATGAAAATTCATAGAAGAGTATTTGTTTAAGCTAAAAGAAATTCATTAAACGAGAAAAAAAATACACAAATACAACATACAAGGATAAGCCATCATAAAGGGGAGAAGGGGGATAAAAGAGACGGAAAAAACGAGAAAAGCACATTGAACTCTCAGAATAGAAAATAAAAAAACTCCTAAAATATGAATGAATAACCTGGGCACATAAAAAAAGATTCAATAAAGCCTAACCAATGGTTATATTTTGTAAATTTCAATATTGCTAGTGGCTATTGATATTCAATACAAGAGAGAATAATAATTCACAAAAATGAAAAAGAAGAGAGACGTTCAAATCAATGGAGCACCATGTAAAATAAAACCCTCCAAATATATTTTTTAATAATTAGAGGGCAATTTAAGACCACAAAGACAAAATAAACCTATCTCCAGGGAGAGGTTGGGGAGAAGTATTGCTATAATAAGTACATTGCTATCATCTCATTTAAGTGATCTTAAACACCTACCTCGGCAACCTTGTGCTCCGAACATGCCATCTTCCAGGTTGTGACAAACATCTGCAAAGAATCATTAGAAATTGAAAGATCTTCATCAATATTGGTTGATACCTTGGTTTTGTTACCAGTATTGATTGGGGTTACAACTCCAAGTTTGTTTCTCTTACGCAACTTATAAGGAGCAGATCTTGTAGAAGTTGCATTTTCAAATTTTCTTTTTTTTCTAGGTTGCTCACTAAATCCTTTTTTAAGGTTGCTATTAACAAGGGAGTGCCCCGCCATATCACTCCTCACCCCAAGTCGAGCCTTCTCTTCAGTTGCAGATGGGTAAGGGCAACTACTCACTCGTTCTGAACTTCTAGTGAATTGTGATGATGGGTTTGACTGGCTACCCTTAATGATGTTATTACTTTGTTCATCTGTAGAAGAATCACTATCTTCATCTTCTGAGGCTGATGACATAAATCTTTTATGCTTTCCACAAAAAGACTTTTTTACAGGAGAAAAAGACTCAACACGCTGAGTAATGGCATTAAAACGTTCATCTAACTGTTTTTTCTGAGAGGAAGGAATAGTACGGTACCGGAACTTCCCATTTTTCAAAAATGACTCCAAGCATTTCTCGTATGCTGATTGCTCTGAATTGCTAGCTTCCTGTACAGCAGATTGCTCTGAATTTCTAGCTTCCTGTATGGCAGATTGCTCTGAATTTCTAGCTTCCCGTCGAGCAGATTGCCCTAACTTTCTAGCTTCCCGTCGAGCAGATTGCCCTAACTTTCTAGCTTCCCGTCGAGCAGATTGCCCTAACTTTCTAACTTCCCGCATGGCAGATTGCTCTGAATTTCTAGCTTCCCGTATGGCATATATATGCATTCTGCGAATATAAAATCAGTAATTTGGATAATAAAGCCTATCTAAATCCAAACAGATAACAAAGAACAAACACCCTGACAAGATAAAAGCAATTATTTCTATCCTCTATGAGTGTTTTAAGGTGTGGGAGGTGGATGTTGTGACCTAATATTAATATACATTGCCATAGTGAACTGTCCATGCACATCTTTTGTCTTCACAAACAAAATTTACATGTGAAAATTGCACTCAAATATCAATATGGAACATTGGAACAACTATATTTATCAAGCAAATAAATCCAGCAACAACAGGTTCCAACACTGATACTACATATATTAAGTTTTTATCCACCACATAAAATATCATCTAATATATAATCCATTGAGAAATTTTACTGGCTTACTAACTGCTCTCGTATATTTAGCAATAAGGCAAATCTCTTGTGTCATCAATTTCTGTGAAGAGAGTTAATCAAATCATTATCACATAAAAATCTTCAATCTATTACATTCACTTCCTCTTTCTAATACCACTTATAAACACGCCCTTCACCAAAAATATAAGAGAAACAAGAAATAACATACCCCAAGTTCTGAATCCGAATCCCAAGCCATTCCTTGCATTCAACCAATCGCTTGTTGGCAATAAAATCCAAAAACTGTTCAACCTTGATGAATTCATTACTTCTAGAAGCATCCAAAAACTCAATTAGCAACTGAATTATTTCCTCAGTGGTAATCTTATACACCTGGGTAACATCAGAGCGAAGCGAGAAATAATGAATAACCAAGGGGTGCCGCAAGAAAGGTCCCAACCCTAGCTCTTCAAAGTCATCGACACCCTCATTCTTGCATATTGCCACTTCCAAATCATACAATGAAGTGATCCTCTGGACCCCGACAAAGCAATGGACAAAAGCATTCACCTGCACGTCAACCAAAACACAATAACCCCCTTTCTTATGTAAAACTAAACCCACCAATATCATCCTTCAAGTATTATTCTCTCTCAACTTAAATAGTCCTAGAAGTATTGGAAATCATGTTCCTGTTTGGATATAAGCCACAAGTGCTGCTTTTGAGAGCCTTTCTACTGGAAATATAGAGCTTTTTCCAGTAGAGAAGCTCTCAAAAGCACTTCTAGCCTTGTATTCAAACAGGCTCTACAGTCTCCCAGATATTAAAAGAACCCTTCAAATTGGTTCTTAAAGTTTACTTAAATACATCAACTTAGGACGAAAGTGATGGATATTCAATATTTGATGGTTTATTCATTCATTATTCAATTCAATCACTAACATAATTAAATATTGAATAACCATCACTTTAGTCCTAAATGAGTGATATGATATGAAGATATATACCTTGCCTTCGGTCATCATAAGCCGATGAAGTGAGGGAACTTGCTGCATTTTGATGCCCAACGTGTTCCATGAATCCACCTGGAGCGTGAGGAGAGCGTTCTGGGAAACCGTCCACGCCGAGACGGAGTCGCCGGCGGCGAGAAGAGCGCGGCAGGCGTTGGCGATGGCGCGGTCGGCGTGTTCGATTGCGAGATTAGGGTTTGGAGGCGGAGGCGGAGGAGGGGATGGGTTCTGAGGAGGGAAAGGGCAAGAGGTGTTTGGGAATGAGAAAGACGGCGGCAGCGGTGGTTGGAAGAAGACGCTGTTGGGGTTCGGGACATTTGGGAGCGCCGGTTGTTGGAAGAAGTTGTTGTTAGGGTTTGCAGACTGCTGCGGCGGCGGCGGGTGTCGATAGCCGCCGCGGAACTGGAAAGGGTGGCCGTACATTCGCGGGAAAAATAAGAAGCGAAGGCGGCACAAGCAGACCACGCTAACTACACTACTAGTAGCAGTGAAGGAGAAACATCAGCATCATTACGGGGTTTTGTTTAGTACTAATGTAATTGTAAATTTTGTCATGGCGCGGTTCGGCTTTTCATAAATAAATAAAAATAAAGTCCTCTTGAAACACAACTAAAAACACATGGAGATTTTTCTTCATGCACCCACCCTTTTTCTCGTACATCCAACAAATTTAAGAATTTTTTAAAATTATCCCTGATAATAAACAAATTTGTAATCCAAAAGAAATTTATGAATTTATGATATATAACAACATTAATTATTTTATAGCATAATTTAAAATTAATGGTCCATGTAAAACTTGAACCTATGATTTTTGTATTATTAACTCGATACCCTAATCAATTGAACTAGTAAGTCAATTATCATAATTTGGATTCACAATCCATTCGAGCCTTATGGAAGGGTGTTTTTGGAATTCCCCTCTCACAGCTGATTGTACAAGAAAAACGTTGGATGCACAAAACAATTCTCAAACATGTGTTTCAACTTGGGTCGATTTTTTCAATAAAAAAAAGTACTTGAACCCAACTAAAAAAAAGCATATATTATTTGATTTTGATCGATTTTCATTTAAAATAAAATATGAATCAAACCAAATTAATGTTTCATGATTTGATTTAGTTTGATTTTTTCAATTTTACTAAAATGTTATTTCATTAAAAAATTGTACTTTTTAAATTACATTAAAAAATTGTTAATAACAATTTATGAAACTTATTAATATGTTAAATCTTCTATAATAAAAATTTGTTAAATTTTTTATCAATTTTAAACCAAACATATTTTAAAGAAGTCATCTGAAAAAAAATATTATATATATATATATATATAACACTACGAATTACTGTGAAACTCAAATTATATACACTTAAAAACACAACATTAAAATAATATGTGTTGTGATTTTTTTTTTTTGTTTCAAAAACACAAACCACAAATTGAGTTAATTTATTTGAGAAAAAATCATTCAAACAAATTAAAAAGAATCGATTTGGATTGATTTTTAGTTTTTATTAATATTTTTTTATTTTAGATCAATTGAAAATTTGAATACCTTTAACATTGAGGTGAGGTGAGATTTGGATAGTTTAACTTTGACTTATTTACTCATCCAGGTGGAGTGATTCAGAAAATTTTATTTTGTAAAAGTAATTAGATTAAATTAAGTTAGATCAGATTAAATTTTTTCCGTAAAAATTTTATTCTTGTGTAGCATACCTATTTTAATTTAAGTATAATCAAGCCATGCTAAATCATTTTTTCTTTTTAATTAATTCAGCAATGCAGATATTTGAAGGCAAGAGTTTTTTCTTTTTGCTTTGACTCAGACTTATTTACTCGTCTGCCAAGCGGTGTAATTTGGGGAAAGTTTACTTTTTAAAAATAATTAACTAATAATTAGGTGTTTTTTAATATAATAGTTTATAAATATTAAAGTATATAATAAACTATATCAATATATACCTATAATGTTTTTTTTTTCAAAACTAGGTCCATCTTAATAGGTTAAACAAGATAGGTAAGTTATTATAAATCCAATCCATTCATTGTTTTTCGATTCTCACAAATAAAACAAAAATAGGAAACATTTTTTGGAGTTATATATAGGCAACATTGAATTTAGAAAAATAAAAATAACTAATGAGATGATTCAATGAGTTTAATTTCTATGTAATCATATGTAAAAATAAAAATAAAAAACACAATCAACTATCAACTATACTATATAAAACATAGTTAACTTGATTTTTAGCAAATTTATTATATATTATGATAATTACCTTCTCAATGCATATTGTTACACCCCTTGAGTAAAACATACACATTGTTACACCGCGCGAGTAAGACATTACTCGTCTTAATTTGATTAGTTTAATCAAATTTAATGTATCATACAAACATTTCAAATACTAATATATATTATTACAATCATTTTAATTTAAATAAATCTAATTATTATACTAAAACTTATAACAACATAATCTTTTTAATATAACAATATCATATGCCATAAATTTATTAACTTTTAAAATAATTATATTAAAATAATTTATACAATAATTTATGATTAAATAACTGTTTTACATCATGATTGTATAAACATTACACTCTAACAATAATTTTATTAAAAAATTAGATTGTTCCACATATACATATACTAGTTACTCTAGTTCATAATTAAGCTTATGTGAAATTTCCACATTTTTGCATTCTCTCAACACATTTCGCATTCACTATTGCACTGTAAAAATATGAAAGCTATTAAGCTAGTCTCCCTTGGCAAATGACCATTCACATGGATTGAGAGGAAGAGAGGAGGTCTCACAAAACCCATTTAAATGGTTTTGAATTCCAAGACCCAGAAAACTCGGTTAGGTAACTTTCCTTTTATTCTTCTCATTTCACCAACAGACTTCCCTTCTTTCCTCTTGGAGCCATTATAAAAATTCAAATTTCAAATATCTTAGATATTGTTTAGATTTAAATATATTATCCAATATTTAAGATGTTTAGATTTAAATATTATTTAGTCTTCAAGATGTTTAAATTTAAAGATATTGTCAAATTTGATACAGGTGGAATCTTTCAGATGTGAAAACGATATATAAATTTTATATCGGAAAAAGAAAAATTAATGACTCGGTTTATTTTGACAAGTTTTTACTAAACCGAAAAACCGTGGGACATGGGAAAGGAAATGTGCTAACTGCTAACTTCTGTAGCTTCATCTTCTCCGCGTGACATACAGGTTTGTCATTTTTCTTTATATACTGTACTAAACTCTACAAAATTTATTCTGCACTTCTTTAAATATAATTAAAACACAAACCATTGGCTCAAAGGACCAAGCACTTCATAAGTGAAACTAGACCTGCAATAGTAGAATTTACACGGATTTGGCAGTTCTAACTATTCTAAACCATCAGATAAACTGCTTCAGAAACTCTGTAGCTACAAGCCTCCCCCTTGTGTTCACCGACATTTTGAGCTCGCTTATCTCTTTATCAATGTCCTGTAATTTGACGGCCATTATTATCAGCAAATCTTTTAAGTCGATTACACTAAATATCAACCACAAGTACAAGCAATTGGCAGGAAAAATCTGTAAGCAAAACCATTACAAACCTTACCCCATTTGAAAGTTGTCGTATAAGGTCTAGTACCTAACATCTAAAATAAAGAATATCAAAATGTGGTTTGATTTTTTATATTTTATTTATACCATGGGAGAATCATGTTCCATAGGACCTTATCTGATGCTTTCCATAGTCACTCCATAGATACAGTATCTCTAATTTAGATAATTACTACAAGCCACAAAATAAAATGCAAATCCAAGTTATAGGGTCAACAAAATTCTTGCCTCCATAAATTGCACAATAAAGTCAATGAGTTTGTGCTTCTGCATCTCCTCACAGTGGTAATTTGTTATAAGGAAGCTAATGTCATATCCCTGCCAACAGAAGCAACAGGATGACACCAATGATCACTAACACGTTACCAAAAAAAATGGAAGTATATAAATCAATGCTAAACCTGAACAGGCTTTCTCCTCAGTACTTGGAAAGCCTCGGCTCTCATTGAGAGAAATCTTAGAAATTTTTTGGTCAATATGTTTTCAAGTTCATCAGCCTGCTTCACCTGCACAGGATGAAACAGAATAAAATTAAAACAATGAATTAGGCACAAATTATAATGAATATTGGTATATTTCATATGTGAATTTAATGCTTGAAAACAAACTCTCATTCAAAGATTAGTTTGATAAATTGCTGATAAAATTAAATTGTAAGGTGATATAAAGAAGTCTACCTTTATAATAGAATATAGTCAACTTGTTCTGACAAAATCCTATAACACTCGTTAGCAACTTTGCATTAGTCATCATATATGGACCTCAAATTGAAATTTCTAAGATTATCAGTCCTGACCCTGACACTAAAGGTATTAAATTGAAATTTAATATTTTTTGGACAGGTACCAGTTGCACAAAGTTTAAATGCTCCTAGTGCCTGAGTATCAATTCCAGCCATCCCAGCTGAATTTAGTTTTAACTTCAGATTCAGCCACCTTATTGGTGGTCCATCCAAGCACAGTGAAACTATTTTTTCTCTTATTATTGTCAAATTCTACTCACCTTCTCTACCTACCTATTCTCTATTTGGTAATTCCAAATTTCCAACACACTAAGTAGAACATGTTTCAATATTCAAGAGAGGTACAGACTGGACAGCACATCATTCTGAAGCTCTATACATTGTTGAGATGTACATTAACAGCAGCGAACTATAAAAAAGGAAACTTTTAAAAGAGGAAGAAGCATAAAGAAAAATCATTAAGTTAATAGCCTTCCAGTTAGGGGAACAAATTGTTACACCATTGTGGACAGAGACTCGATTTTAGATCATTTTAACAAAACATTAGTCTCACAAAAAAGAAAAAGATTTACCTTGAGACTTATCCGCAATGAATTGATAGATGTTTCTATTAAGCATTTTTCAGCCTCATTTCGGCATATCAAAACCTGTAACAACAATTGCACACATTTTTCCATAAAGCATGGATGCAAAAGGCACTTAGGAAGGAAGAGTAAAAGAAGAAATTATTAAGACACAACTACCACCTACAAGAGTCTGCTTGATCCTAATGAAGTATACATCATTTAGAAAGGTAAACTAAAAGAAGACATTAATGCATAACAACACTTGAAATGTTTGAGTATGAAAATATGCACACAAAAAGGATCCTCAGCCTTAGTTTGCTGAGAGATGTTTGTGTGTGTATATTATATATATATATATATATATATATATATATGAGAATTGACAGATAGTACAAAAAATAGTTCATGATGAAGGCTACAGCCTAGCCTATGGTGACAGATTACAGGACAGCTTCTACAACAAGCTAGAAATATAAAACATTATCAAACAACTTTAACACTCCCCCTCAAACTGGAGCATATAAATTGTGTGCTCCAAGCTTGGAACATATAAAGTGGATCCGAGGACCTCTCAAGGACTTCATCAGGATATCTGCAAGCTGGTTGTTGGAGTTAATAAATTCAATACTGATTTCTTTGGACTGCAGTTTTTCCCAAACAAAATGGCAATCAATCTCTATATGTTTAGTTCTCTCATGAAATACAGGATTAGAAGCGATGTGAAGAGCTGTCTGATTATCACAATACAACTTCATCTACTGAACATCACAAAATTTTAATTTTTTAAGAAGTTGTTTAACCACACCAATTCACAAGTAACAAGAGTCATAGCTCTATATTCTGCTTCTGCACATGATCGGGCAACAACACTCTGCTTTGCTTGCAGGAGACTAAGAAGAGTGACATTGATAGGGGTTTATGCCAAGCATTATGGGGTGACAGCAATGTAAGGTGGGTAGAATGCCCAGCTGTTAATGCCTCAGGGGGGGGTGTTGTGTATTTGGAGTGATCAGTTCTTTGAGCTACAGTGTGGTGGGAAATGGATTCAATCTGGTGCAGGGGCAGAGGAAGGCTGGCGGAATAAAAGTATCAGTTCTGAATATATACTCGCCTTGTGATTTGGGTATGAAGAGGAGGCAGTGGGCAAACATCAGATAGCTATAGGAGACCCTTGATTCAGCCTTTTGGATTTTCATTGGTGACTTTTACTGTCTATGCAGACCGTCGGAGAGGAGGGGTTTTAGTCAGAGGGAGTGTGGTGGAGGGGTGATGCGGAAATTTAATAAGTGGATTGAAGCTTTAGAAGTGGAAGATATCCCTTGTGTGCGAAGGCAATTTACGTGGTACAGGCCAAATTTTGAAGCAAAAAGCAAGCTGGGCAGGGTGTTTGTCTCAGATTGGAAGGTGTTTACCAAAATCCCAAGGAGGCTTGGGAGTTAGGGATTTGGAATTGTTTAATATGGCACTGCCAGGGAAGTGGAGATGGAACATGCTTCAGGAGGATGATTCTCTTAGGAATGGAATTCTGGTTTAAAATTGGATGTGGGAGTAGGGTGAATTTCTGGACTGATGAATGGGTGGGGGGCTGGAGCCGCTAGCAGAAAATTTATTGCGCCTTTTTGTCTTGTCTGAACAACAAAACTGCAAAGTAGCGCAGATGGGCTTTATGGGGGGATCTTCTTGGGAATGGGCTTTTGTTTGGAGAAGAAATTTCTTCAGGTTGAACTGAATAATTATAGTATTCGGCCAAGTGAACAGGATAGGCGGATGTGGGTGGCTGTGAGTGAAAATCTATACACTGTTAGCAGGGCTTATGCATGGCTGTATGAGGCGGTAGTTGGATCTTCTGAAGAGGAGATGCTCAAAAGGGTGTGGAAAGTTAAATTCCCAAATAAGGTAGGTCATTTCATATGGAGGCTGGTGAGGGATAGGCTGCCAACCGGAAGAAATCTATGTCTGAGACAAATACCTGTGGGGGATCTAAACTATAAATGACCGCTATGTTTGAGGGTTGAGGAATCAGCAGGGCATCTATTTTTTAGCTGTGAAAAGGTAAGAGATATATGGCTGGAGTGTTACTCATGGATTGGGGTTGCCTCAGTGGTTCAGGTGGTGCCAAGGGAACATTTTCTGCAACATTGGTACTGTGAATGCGGCAGAATTGATGGGCAGAGATGGATGGTGTTGTGGGCTTCTGTAACATGGTGTATTTGGCGTCATAGGAACAATTACATCTTTAACAACAAGGAATTTTGAGGGGAAACAATTCTTGATGATGCAATTTTCTTCATTTGGTCATGGCTGAAGACACTGGAAAGGGGTTTTAATGTCCTGTTCAAAGGATGGAGTAGTAATGCGAGGATGAATTTTGTAAGGGGAGGAGTGGGGTAGAAAAGCACTAGGGGGATTTTCTGTTGTGGGAAATTTTTTTGAGGTGGGGGCTATCACTCAGGGATAAATCCACAGAATCTTTCTACTATACATATCAAATGTATTTGTTAAGATTCTCTGGATTTTGTGAGGGGGGATGCCTATGGGCTGTGTATACCAGCACCACTGGTGCTAAATTGTTGTATCTACAGTATATATAATATATAATTCATATTTTCGCTGATAAAAAATATCTACTATTATCCAAAAAAACAACAATTGCATCCGGTCATTCTAATGATATATTATTTCATCCCACATCCTCCCCACTAAACAACCTTCTATGTTGATCTCTCTCTCTCTGTCTGGCCTCTTGAGTGTGAGAATTCATTTATGTTGCAGTTATTTTTTCTCCTTTGCATTTCATGTTATTTTCCCCCTTTCAGATGAAAATTGCTTTGGAAACCAATTATAATATCTCCATAAGCTAGCATTATAAATTGCATAAAGCCTCCATCACAAGGAAAATGGTGGAATAAGATATGTCTTGAAGTCCAGCACTCCACTCAATCCAGAAATGCTGGACTTTATAGAATATATAGCACAGTGCCTACAAGCTCCAGCTTTCCTTCTAATTGGAATCTGTGAAACAGCTCATCACAACACCATCAACTAAACTGCTGAAGCACAAATCCATTCCTTCCAACTAAAAGCAAGCTATCTGCACCAAATTTCCCAAGCTATTACCTCTGCAGAAACAGACGGTTAAGCCTCTCCCACTTATTGGTGCATGTGAAAACATATAAAGAAAGGGCATTTACAAGATCTTCTAATTTGTCAAACTCTATTGGCAACAAGTAACAACTTGATTGTGTAGCACTTCGCAAAAGCTTTGAGCCATGGCCCTAACAAGGACCTTATAATTCCAAGAAAAACATCTGAAGAAATGAACAAAGTCAATAAACAATATGAGTGCAAACAAGGCTATCAAGCAGAAGCTTGGTAGTGAAGTATCCCAAATTTCGAAAAAGCTAGACCCCACAATCCTAAATACTGGTCAGTTAGAACACTGAAGAAGGAAGGGGTTTGAAGAAACAGAAATAGAACACCAATCTCATTCTTAACATAAAACACCCAACAATAAATCATCATTTGCCTTATCTACTTTCTTTGGCCTAAGGACAAATCTGCTATCAACTAGTTGCGACACAGAATACTTGAACCCTAATTTCTCTTTTCATCAGGCTTAATAACTATCAAGGAAAAAGAAAAGCAAAGATCATCTTAAATCACACACCAATTAGCACTAGTAAAGCAAGTAGGAAAGAAAAAAAAATTCCAAGCAGAAATCACTACATAGTAGTATGAAACGAGATGGATCTTACGGGATTGAGCAGGAGTTCGGGGCTGGTCCTGCACATAAACCAACAAAATTCACAAACTCGATCACTTCGATTTTTTAATAAGAATCGTCGTATTAAAAATGGAAAATGTGGAAGTGAAATGGGTAATTTATTTTAAATGGTTTTCCATTATCAATTAGATTTAGATAAAAATATAAAAAGGAAACAATAAAATGGAGCAAATGTGCAATGAAGCAGAGAGAGACAGCATACTTGAGTTCAACCTCGGGCTTGTTATGCCTTTCGACTTCTTGACACGGAAAGTTCTGGAACCATAGCGAAGAAGAACAACACAACACGTGATTATTTATCGATGCGAAAATAAACAAATATTGAGAGTGGCGTTAACGAAGAAGTGATACCTGGAGGCACATTGCGGCCTCGAGCGTGTTCCGAATGCAGGTCAAGTATAACCGCAACGTATTTGCCTGAAACGCAAAAACGGTGTGTTTATATAATTGTACAAACAGAGTTTAGTGTAAAGAAGATACGATGATTGAGGGGATTGATAAGAGCGTAGCGTACCATGAGTTTGGGTCTGAATCTGAAGAAACGCTGCGTTTCGTTTCGTTTGGGAATGAGTGACGATAGAATGGAAGAGTAGTCGTAGAGTGTAAGAGAGGATTAAGGAAATGAATGAGAGAAAAAAGCAACAAAAACTCCGTCCAGTGGGGATCAGGAATTTCACCAACTACGCTAGATTCGCTTCGGTGCGGTGTGCCTTTGACGGATTATGACTGACCCCAACACAAAAAACAACAATACACCTACTTCCATAGCCTTTTCTATTTTCATCTTTGATCTTTCTCTTTAGTTTTTTTTTTTTATTCTTATAAGCTTACTCTTTTTAAATTTAATAAAAAAAATCATTTGTTATAAAAAAAGTGTTGAATTACAATTAAAATGAATTAATTTTTAAATAAATATTTTTATTACTTGATGTCAATCATTGAATTATTTACTTGTTTTCAAATAACTCTTATAAGGTAAAGATTATCTCTACTTATATATTATTTTTTTATTATATTACTAGTCGATGTAAAATCTTAATACACAACTTTATATTATGATTAAACATCTCGTGCCTAAATAGAATTAAACAAGGTGGTCTTATAATGATTTTGCAAGTGGCTCAATGATAATTATTTATATATTTTATTTTGATCGCATTATTATACGACTAAATATATTTGAACGGCTAGCTTCAATAATGGTCCGATAACAAGTGATTTGATAAGTTTAACAACAATTACTAATATAGGTTTTGATGTCATTTTAGAATTTGAATTTGAGACATTTGTCAACCTTTCAAAATTGATTTTTAAAATAAAAATTATCTCACATATATGCTTTATTTTGACTATATCATTAGTTAACGTGGGATTTTTGACATATTTTAAAAAAAAATTCCTTAAGATAGAAAAATAAATAATTATTCATTTAAAATAAAATACATCGAACACAAATTAAAAAATACATATTAGATAGAACATTTATTAATTAAAATGTAGAACCATTTTACAGCATTATCCTTTCCCAATTAAATACCTTCACATTTTTAAGTTCATAGATTAATTTCAAAATAAAACCTTGTTTTAATTTTTAAAATCAAGGGAATCTAATACAATTAATTGAACAAAATATGTGAGTATTATAAATATTCTAGTATTATGTTTAAGAAAAAAACCATAAACACTAATCACTTTAATCATTAACTTCCAGAAAAAATTATTCATTTAATTTTTTATTTTAAAAAATTATTTCTTAAATTTGATTTCAGTTTGCTTAATTTAAACTTTAAATATTGATACATTCCAAAGTATATCCTTCCTTTCTAAATAAAATTATAAATTATTTCTATAATTTTCTCCTCAATTTTAAAAATTTAAATATCTTATTGATGTGTTAAGATTTTGATAACTTATTTCTATAGTTTTCTCCTCAATTTAAAAAGTCTTATCACTTCAATTTATTTTATGTATAAATTACATTTTGTTTAAATTTAAAAATATCTGTATAATACATGGATAACTTGCCTTACCTAATGTCCTAGCAATTAATTGTTCATTTAAGAGTGGACAGTATGCGCATTTCACCAAGCTCACGAAGTGAAAAAGTTAAAATAACCTAGAGTAAAAATTAAAAAAATTAAAATAAGTTCCTGCTATTACAAGCGTATTTCACCAAGGCCCAAACTCACATTGACCCCACCACCCAAGAAAAAATACGTACAAATTATAAGTAAAAACAAATAAATAAACCGGCATTGCTGTGAGTCTCACACTTAAAAGTCATTTACAGGCATTGAATTTGAAAGAGAAACTAGAGATAGAAGAGCAAAATGCAACATTAGACTGACTGTACACGAAACTTGTTGGCAACATAGAGCAAATGACTAATGTTTGTGGTGGGATAATTTTGCAGCAACTTGAGATTAGAAGTGAAATCACCCGCAAGGAGGCGCTTACGAACGAGAACCAGCATTGCACAGCATACCCGAAGAAGAGTCTCCTGCAGAGTGGATCACCATTATGAAAAAAACAACTTGTAAAAGCAGTCTAATAGCAAAATATACAGTTGATAAAAACTTAAATTTGTCTTCATCTTCTAGTTAATGGTTTGCTCCCTTGAACTACTCATGTAAAGCCAAATTTTCTCCTCTTTCTTTTGTCAAGTAAAAGTATCAAGTAGCTATATAGTTTTTTATACAAGAGGCAGTGGGCCATAAGTTTAAATGCCTGTCGATTATAGTACAAGGTTAAATATGAATTGTACCTGAGGACCATCTGGATCGCTTAAAAGAGTGTCCCAAATGTGAAGGCTGTCAGCAAAATTGAATTCCTGAGTCAGCAGGAGAGTAATCCACCTAAATGCATAGAATTGAGGATTGACCTGACATTCAGAACCAGAAAACATGACCCATCTGATAAACTGTTCAATAACCAAAAGCAAAAATACATTGGTTGAATCATCCAGCAGGTGTGCACGCAAAAAAGTATTATGATGATTAGTCAAAAGACGGTCACTTAACTAGTTGACAAACATAAAACAGTACTGACAGACAGAAAAAAAGTGGCCAAAATAACAATTCTAACATAGAGAAGGTCATAATGAAGCAGGAAGGAGCCACACTCTCTTGTTTATTTATTATTTAGCTTATTAAACAAATTTATAACAGAGCAGCACACAATGTTAGCATAACAGTAGATATTGCAATCATGCAATGTACAAATAAATAACTAATAACTATAATATCAAGAATTAAAATACTTAAACAGAAATGCCTATCCTCTCGTAATATTTCCAAATTTAAACTGAAAGGGAACTGTGAGAAGATAGAATAATATCAAGAATATATACTAGAAACTGTCTTGCCTTAGAAGTGACCTCAAGATGTCGCCACAGCTCTTCATCATGTTCTCTCAAAAGCTGGGACAATCTCGTAATAGTTGCACGGATTCCCACAACACTATTGTCGAGTTGCTGAACAAAGTTATCTCGAAACCCACTCAATAGCTCAACAAAACAAAAGAATGCATCTGCTTCAGCAAAGGCCTGCAAATTATAATAGGGAACTGTTGAGCAGAGTTAACCAATAATACAATAGAAATACAAAGGAACATGACAGTATTATGAATCTACATTACTCCACCATATTGCCACCTATGCAAATTGTTTACAACAAAATCAACATTCCCAAGGTCATATTAATTATTTCACATATTTTCTATTTTATGTATACAGGGCAATGCTGTATTACATTTGGTAAAATTTATTGTCCCAATTCCCCTAAGTTAGCAATGATTACTTTTTCACTTGTCACACCTGAATTTTTTATTTGTCTTCCCTTTCCCCATTCTTGCAGACCATTCTTCTATTAAAGCATACACTGGAAAGTATCAGGCAAATGAACGAGGAAACATGAACTTTTTAGAATGTATGCATACAGTGCATCTGATCAGAAAAGAATAAGAGGAAAAACACTTTTTCAAATGAAATTTGCAAAATCAAAAAGAAAAAATGAAATTTGAACCAATTAGTCTTTAGAAAACACAAATACAATTAAAATGAACATACTATGGCAAGTAGTGTTAACAGAGAATGAATTCAATCAAGGACAATAACAGAGAATCAGGTGTTTGATAATGCAAACCCTTGATAGATCATAAAACAAAAACTTAAAATAGTTTATCAAATACTCACTGCATTTTCCTCATCTGGGTCATTTTTGAACACGTAGAATAGAGGAGCCAATATCTCATTCATTCCTTGCACATATCTTACACCCGGGTTTAACTTTGCAAAAATAATTAATATATTCTTCAAAGCCTCCTGAAAATCCCCCCCGAAAAATAGTAATAATTAATCAAGGGTTCACTCAAGAAAAAGACTTGAACTTGGAGTTTGTATAAATTTCAAGACAAATAAAGGAAAAACCTGATTAGATTTTGCAAATTGGGAATCACCAGAGAAAAAGTGCATATCAGGATGAGTGCGCTTTACATCTCGGTCAATTTGATCTATGATCTCTGTATCCTACAAAATGCAAAGACGGAAATTTGCTTCACAACAGCCATTGCACAGAGTATTATAGTGCATTAGCATGAGATTTATATAATTGTGATACAATAATGGACACGAGTTCCTTAAAGATTAAAATATTGACAGCAGCAAGACCATTAATGGAATGTATGCAACATTATCAAAATGCATTGGTAATATTGTGCTGTCCATTATTATCAATAAAAGTCAATAATTGTTGGGACTCTTTACCATTGAGTTGTGACTCTTTTCTCATTGTAAATTCTTGTAGTTTAAGAGTTATCTATTTATAAATATATGTGTATGTGCTACTGAAATGTGAAAGAGAATTCAGCCCCAAAAATATTCTCCTTGTTTTATTTTTCTGCATAATTTTACAGTACCTACAGTACAGTCCACCATGTTCAATAATTCCTTGAGCGTTTTGAGACTTTCACCTACCTCTAGATTATAGAATACCACCAACAGTTTTAAGCTGGAAGGTATCTGATGGTTTTCCCTTTAAATAATAAGTACTAGTGCACTTTGCATTCTACCTGGAAGAACTGATTCCATACGCTGGTCTTCCCCAGACTCAAAGGATGCTCCCCATGAGTGATTTCTGATCTAGAGAGCAACGCCCTCGCACAGCTGGCATCATCAGTATCACAATTTGCCGAGTTGTACATCTTCCTTGTGATTTCTGACTAGCTAGCCACAGAAACATTCAGAGAGCCAAATAGATAAAGCAAAGAGAATAGAACATGCATTAACAATCAATAATTCCGAAAAAATTCCACTTGGACACACATGCACCCTATCATTGTGACAGAAAGAACAAAGTAAATTACAATTAAATTCAAACAATTAATGTGACAACAGATTCCTTAGAATTATCTCTCTTCTACAAACCATAGTCTGTCATAAGAATCAATGTGATAATGTGCAAAGAAATGTTATCTACAGCTTTAGTTCAACCACTGGCAGTTTTCAGTTATTTATCATATGATCTTATGCCTTCAATCCCCGCCACCCCCCCCCCCCCCCCCCAAAAAAAAAAGTCAGTTTAAAGTTCAACAAAAACAATGAGATGATAACACTAAGGCACCAGACCTCCCAAAGCAACTAACTTACAGGATTCATGAAAATCTCCTCTTTGAATTGTTTGTACTGAAACCGCTTCTTTGCTAATTCAGCTGACCAAAGCCCTCGATCTGGTGGAAGATATCCAAGCAAAAGCTGCAAGTATCAATAAGCATAAATTGCAACAGCATTCCATGATTTCACTTCCATCTTTCCATCAATAATGGAAAACACTCTTGACTAACCAATAGCAACCAAACCATATCCTTACTTAGACTTATGAACACATGACCAGTTTGGTTGGATTGGAATGGGAATAAGCCACTCGCATATTCAGTTAAATGATTTCAAACACACATCCCTTCCATTTTTCCTAAATAAACCTAATTCACCTAAAAATATCAGAAATTAATTTTCTATTCCTTTTCTTTATTTATTTAAATATCAACTCAAGCGTCATTACATTCCTATCCACACCAAACAACCACTTAAGCTGGATTTAACGATAGTATCTATTTCATCACACACAAATAAAAGAAGACATTAAAAAAATTAAATAGAATGCACTGACACTGTAATAACTATTAACTAAAATACACAGAGTGTGAATCTATGATCCAATTTCAAATTGTCACAAATGGTAAGTTTATAGACTTTCTATTTTAAAAGTCTTATTTGAAATGATTTTTCATCGGTTGATAATGTAAAAATCTCTACAGTAATAGTGCAAGGAAATTAAACTCTAAAAAAAAAGACTAAATGTAGGGAAAAAAACAGAATGAAAAGGAAACCTAACCTTCCACACAGTAGAACGTATCCCAGCAGCATCAGGAATACCTTGACACGCGAGGCTCCGCAACTCGCTCATATCCACCACCTTCTTCGACAACTGAACCAAACCAAAAAACCATCACAAAATCAACACTCTTACTAAACGCACTAATCAACTAAACTTTCAATGTCGTTTTACAAAAGCAAGCGAAGGCATAAGGAAGTAACCTCGGCCAGCAATTGCGCCTGGCGAGACACATCGTGCGCGGAACGAAAGCCGTCGCCGTGATCTTCCCGCGGCGAATCATCGATTCTCTGCGTCGGCGGAGGATCGTGGACGGAGGGAGGCGACGGAGGACGCGGAGGCGGTGGTTCAAAGGGGGTCACGACGGCGGGAGACGGAGGACGCGGTGGCTGTTCGAAGGGGCTGGCGACGGCGGAGGAGGGAGGGGACGACGGCGATGATGAGGACCATATAGAGCTGTTGAGCCAATCGGGGACCTTATTCTTCACCATGCTGGTCGGGTGATTAGGGTTAGGGTTAGGGTTTGTCAATCGTGATGGGAGAGATGAACAGCGAAGCACATTGCATTGGTAACATCAACATGGCCGTGCGAGGTTGATCACATGGATGAACTAGCAACTCTCCAATTATTCTCACCAATCTACTTTGATTCTTAATTTAATTTCTAAAAATTTAACTATATCATATGTCATGTTAGTACGGAATTTATAAAATGAGTAAATAGTGCATGTAACATTTAGAATGAAGAAAAAATTAGTTGATTATATTATGAGTGTTGCATAAAATTAACTAATAAAATAATTGAAAAGTATAAAATCACATAAAAATAATAAAAATATAATTTGTTAAAAAAACAGAAAAAAATATTGAGATAAAAGTAAAACAAAATATAAAAAATTAATAACTAAAAATTAACATTTTAAAAAATATTATTTTAGACAACATTAAAAATTATTAAAAAAATAATTTATCCAATAACTAAATAAGTTTTCCGTTAATAAAGAAAAATTAATTAAAATATCTTATCCAAGATAATCTTATTTAATCATAAATATAAAGTTTGCTTAAAATTTTAAGATTTAATAGATGAGGATGTTCCTTATCTAATTAAGTTCTTAAACTAAAAAAAATGATTTTTTTATCTTTTATAATTTGTAATTGAGTTCTTAGAGTTAATGAGATTGCTATAAATTGTTGTTTTTGTTGCCATTTTCCTAACTTAGAAACTCAATTACAAAAATTTTACAAGACTATAGACCCAATAAAAATCCAAATAGTTCAGGAATCAAAATAAAAATTCCTGAAAAAATTCAGGAAAGAAATAGTACGTGGTATTAAGTTGTTTTGAGGATTGATATTAGCAAAAGCTTAGCATAAACTTATTTAGGGTTTCTTGAAGGCTATGATGGGGATATGAGTTTTAATGAACGTTGGATTAATTGAGTGATGCTTTGTATTACTTCAGTAAATTATATATGGTTTAGATTCGTTATCTCCTTAAAGAATATTATTCATGTATTATTATACCAGTGAAGGATGAGGTGACTGTCATGGACTAGAAGTTTGTAAAGGTGTTCCTACAATATCACATGTTTCACTCGCAATGATTGTTTTATTTTATTTTATTAGGCTTTGATATTGGAAGTTTGTATGGATACGCCCTTAGTATGCTTCAAATGCTAAAGGTTTTAAGGCAAATTAAACATTCAATTTACAAGTGAATTTTTCATACATTACGCAATGTTTTTAAATTTAAATGGAATTTAAAATTAAATATATATAAGATAAAAGATCATTATTGTTTTTTAAGATAAAATATAATTACTATAATATAATAATGACACCACGTATGTCAATAAAAAAAGTATGATAAAGGTTATTCAAACTAAATAAATTAAATCAAACTTATAAAACTGAAAAATATATAAAAAAAATAAATTATTCAAATCAAAATACATTATTTTGTATTTTAATTTCATTACAATACTACAATATTCAAGAGTCAAACTAGGATGAATTAACTTTAAATAATAATATTTAAAAGAAATATATAATATATCTTTCAAATCATATCAAATAAAAAAAGTCAGTAACAAATTAAAAAAACCCTAAAAAATATTCTCCTTAATTAGTCTTCAATTTTGTTTAGTACATCCATTTTTTTTAGTGTTTAGTACATTCATTAGTTTTTTTTTTTTATCAGCAGTACATTCATTAGTTACTACTACTCAAGTTTAACATGTAAGTTCCATTTACAAACAGTTAAATTGCGTATTATTTTTTTTCTGATAATGTACCATATCAGTTAAACAAACAAACTCCAAGCACTAATAAAACAACCATGTCCTAACATCTCATGTCACCACCACCTCCAACTTGATGTGTCGCGGCAAAGATCTCAGCATCATCTTCCATATTAAGCTGAAGTCAAGTTACATAAATATAAAAATTTAAACTATAAGTTAGTTGTTTGAAAAAAATAAAGAACTATACGTAAAAAATGAGATCTGATCGAATATTACTTCTACACAAGCAGTAGATGCACACTAACAAAGGGAAATACGGATGATGCACAGCTCAATATTAATTTTGAGTAAGAAAAAAAGTTCAATATTAATTTTCATTTTCACAAATTAAAGTGTCCTATGAGACGTAAAGAAGGTAAAAAAAAATAAAAAAATCCACGAATTGAAGTAAACTGAAGGGGTATTCCCAAAAAAGACAAAGTCATGCAAGAATATTGAACAGGGCAAGCCTTTCTGATTTCCTGTACATTTTCATGTCTTATTTATATTAATCATAATCTCAACTAAATAAAGAAGCAAAACAAATCGTGTGATACTAGAAAGTATGAAAATTAAGAAGAAAAAACCTTATGCCAAGATACTTTTTTTAAGAGCCTTATGCTAAGCCTAATCTCCTAGAAATTGAAACAAGCACCAAACATGGACCCTGAACAGATGAAAACTGAGCACATCTTATGAATTGGTTCAACGTATAGCACAGTAAAAAAAAAAAAAACCCAAACTTTGTGTGACATGACATGTTACGAAAGAAACTAACCATTTTTGGTGTATGTTTTCCCTTAATGTGAATACCATCGCATAGGAACTGCATTGTCTCGTATTCCAAGTTCTTTCGCTCACAGAAATCTTTGAATACCTTAATTAACTCCAAGTTGTGATTCACCTTGAAGTACATATGGCGCCCATCCTAAGGGAAACAAGAAAAAAAGATGAGAACTCAAATGTTGTATTAAATTATTAATATACAAATTTTAGGCACGAAAATGGTTTTAGGAGTTATAAGGTTGTTTTGGTGATAAAAAGAGAAGAAAGGAAGAAAAAAGTGGTGAATTCAATTTTCCCGCTAGCAAAAAATTAACATTAACAACTTCAATAACATTTTGCCCATCCAAAAAAAAGGCAAGTAATTTTTCTATTGATTCTTCAATAAGATATAGGGAAAGGTAGTTTTACTTGTTAGAACTTTGAATCTTAGAATCAAGAGTTTTTCCAAAGCAATAGTTAGAAAATAAAGGATTATTGTAGAAAAAGTAATGCATACACCTGATCTATGATAGAAAAATTGATTTGGATATTATCAGTAGCCTCATTATCATCTGGGGATTTTCTCTTAGGTGGTCGACCTCTGGAGGTAGCCATGTTCTTCTGCACATGCAATTGAAAATTGCACAAAACATTTTAGATGAGTGGGAAAATAGAACATTAATTCAAACAAAACCACACTAAAGTTGAAGAGGGGTACATGCAATTTGTTTTATTCTTGAATCGGTGACAAAGGAAGAGAAGAAAACCACACCAGTTGGGGAAAGTTGAAACTCTTGATTGATATATATGGTTGTGGTTGTAACTTGTAGTGCTTCTTTCAGTTTTCTAATAAAAGGTGCTAATGAAAGAAGTTACGTGAGTGATGTATTGTTTCATACAATTTCAAATAAAGTCTCTGCGCGGCACATTTTCAAATTGGTGTTCAATTGCTATTCTTACTGCAGAGGGAATTGATTCTCTTTGTGACAGAGCATGACAGCTTTCAATGTTGTCATTCTTTCTATTATTGCTAGTGCAACAAGCCTATACTAAACAAAGGTACTTGAAGTTGACCTGTGATTAATTAAAAGCGTTCTCAATTTCTTTAAAACTTTGCTTTTTTATACAAAAGAAGAAAATGGTAAAAATAAATAAATAAATCAAAATATAAGCAAACTTTTGAGGTTCTATTTTACAGTGTAAAATGTAAATTTAATCAGAAGTAAACTTTTTATTTATTTATAGGGATTGATTTAGGGAGTTTAGAATAACTCACACATCCTACTCAACTAACTAAATTAGATCTCTTAACTAGCAAACTTTTATTTACATTCGGATGATGTCATGAGAATTCAAAAATAAAACAAATACACTGTGATTTTTACATAGTTTTTGTTGTATGAGTAATGTGCTGTCTATTATTATCAATTATTGTTGTGACTCTTTATCTAATTGTAACTTCTTGTAGTCTAAGAGTCATTCATCTATATGTGCCTGAAATGTGAAAGAGAAAAGAAAGAAAGCAGAAAACTATTCGATCAGCCACCAAAATACCCTCTTGTTCTATTTTTCTGCATAATTTTACAGTACCTACAGTCCACCATATCCTATAATTCCTTGAGTGTTTTTGGCAAGTTAGCCTGTGTTATACACCCACATACATGTCATGTTATGCCCATTTCTCTTCATTATTCCTCATTCATATTCATGTGAAAATGTGACATCATTCCATTGCACTATCTACACTTCAATTACTTATTATTCAAACCTAAGACCCCTTCCCTTGCACTAATAATTAATGAACTTTAATTACTATTTTTTCAAACCAATATTTGGGCAGTAATTTTCACAGACCAATCAAAAGAGAGAGAGAAAGAGAAAGTGCATAGCATTTCTTGTTTTAGATGGTACCAAAAAAATCGTTCCTACCCTAATGTAACTTTAATAACAGTTCTATCATTTCTATAACTTCATATAAAATATAATTTTTATTGATCTAATTGTTAAATTATATTTACATATTGTTAAGATTGTCAGTGTCAAAATTGAATAACAACAAAAAGATAATCAAATAATTCATATTCTAGTATATTTTAAAACTTTTATATTATATCGATTTTAATCTATATGAATGATGTAGCAAATAATTTATGATTAATATCAAATTTTGCATATATAATATCTATGTAATCAAATAATAAATTTTAAGAAAATATTATCATATATATATATTATTTCTTTTTTTGCTAGAATCTTGAACACAATACTTTTCCATGTAAAAGTGCAAATTCGGGATAGTGAGCTTGGACACACCATGCTGGACATAACATATAAAGCCAATAAAACACAACAAACACAACTGTGGAATTTGAATAAATGATCAAAATTATATATTTTGAAGAAATTTTAAAACTTAATATATCAAAATAAAATAATTATAAAATATAATTGTCAAAAAATGACATTAAATTTAAATAAAACAATAGTAGACGCGATAGGTATTATCTTTAAAGTATTTGGGGGAACCTTGGTCCTCGGTGGCATTTAATAATAATGATTTTTTATATAAAGAAAAAAATCATTACAGGGGTAAGTCTGTCTAACCCTTATATGAAATCACTACCAAGATAATAATAAGTACACAAAGGTTTAAAGAGTAAATGTGTTAGATCGGAACGTAAGAGGGAAAAAAAAGTAAATTTTTTCATCAAATAAATTATTGTATATAATGATGTTTAAATTAAAATAGAATTAAAAATATAAATATATAATATTAAAAAATATCATTATTGTTATATAATGAAGACAATATGACATCAACTATGTTAACAAAAAAAAACTCTGGTGAAAGATATATTCATTAGTTTTATTTCGTTAAATAAAATTAAAACGATAAAGCTTATTATAAAATAAATTATTAAAATCAAAATACATTATTCTACGTCTTCTAAATTCATCGCAATACTTCAAAATTTAAAATTCAAATTCAAATTAGGATGAATTAAATATAAGTAATAATATTATTTAAAATAAATAAATAACATACCTTTGAAATCAAATTAAAAATAAAAAAATGCCACGTAACTAATAAAAATGATAATACTAAAAATTCTCTCCTAAGTCCTTAATTAGTCTTCAGTTTTGTTGAGTACATTAGTTACTACTACCTCTCAAGTTTAACATATAAGCTTGGTATACAAGGAGTTAAGGTGCGTATTTTTTTTTTTTCTGATAATTAATGTACCATATTAGTTAAGCAAATTAACAAACTCGATCCAAGCAATATTACAACAACCATTTCCTAGCTAATGCTTTCAAGAGTCAAAGTGCTGCAGCACCACCTCCAATTTGTGATCTTATGGCCACGATCTCAGCATCATCTTCCATATTAAGCTGGAATATCAAGTTACAGTAATATAAAAAATTAAACTATAGGTTAGTTGTATGAACGAAAAAGGACTATAAGTAGATGCACAGTAACAAAGGTAAATAGGTTGAAATAAAATGTCATGCACAACACTAAATAAAGAAGAAATCATGAGGAGTGGTAGCATCATTCTCTCCAGCACATTCAATTCATTCTACCACACATTTTACTATTGATTAGAAGAAAGACACATTAACATAGAGAATGTGTTCAAAAGAATAAATTAGAGAATCTATTATATTATTAACATTTCTCAATTATGAAATATTAGAAAATATATATGAACACTAAGAATTTTGTGTGACTTCATATGAAAGAAACTAACCATTCTTGCTGTATGTTTCCCCTTAATGTTAAAACCGTCATAAATGAACTTCAGCGTCTCGTAATCCAAATTCTGTCGATCACAGAATTCTTTGAATACATTAATTAACTTCAAATCCCGGTTCACCTTGAAGAACAAATTACGCCCATCCTACGGTTCAATGAAGAAAAAGGTGAGAACTCGAATCTTGTATTGAATTCTTAATTTAAAAAATTAGCTTAATTCCATTTTTTTTTATGTCTCTCAGTATAACAATGTATGATTGTAATCTCATAAGTTTTATCGGTGTCAATTGGGTCTCTTTTAAGTGTTGCAATATATTGTAGGATTTTAGTCCTTGGTTCCAATTGTGTTTATTATATCTCTCAAATATCACAATTATACAATTTTAATCCTCCATGTATATATATTAACAAAAAATTGGTGTTGATCTATTAAACAAAGGAATTAAAATCATACAATTATGATGCATTAAAAAATTCAATTGGCGGAACGTGAGGACTAAAATAGTAAAATCACATGCATATAAAAAAAACTAAAAGTACAATTAGCCCTAAAAAAATTAGGCAGGAACGGTTTTATGCACAGTTCCATATAACATTTGTTATAAAAAAAATATATCATGTAATATTTGATGCATGAATATAACTTTTGTTCAATATGACAATCAGTATCTGTATAGACATTACAGGTCTACATCAACATGCCAATACATATTTATAGAAGATTGGTACATACTGTTTAATTTATACATATGTGTAGACTCTGCTAAAAAATTATTAGGAAAAAAAAAGGATTATTGTGGAAAGAGTCATGCATACACCTGAAGTTTGATTTTTAAGTTGACAGAATCATCATCTGGTGGAGATTTTCTCTTAAGTGGACCATTAGTAGCCATATTCTTCTACTGCACACACGAGGGGAGAGATGTAAGATTTCACAAACCTAAGGCAAAACCAAAAATTCCACCAACCATGAGTTTCTTTTTGAATATAGAAGAATAATTTTTTTTTCTTAATTATATTTAAACTATAAAGACCAAAAAACTAGGTCTCATTCCCAAATAGCATTTGAAAATGGCCCAGAAACTATTGAGATGGGTAGGAAAAATAAACTGTTTTTCTGTCAGAATGTGAAGCAAAACCTCCAAAGCCACACTAAGTTGAAGAAGGGTGGGTACATGCATTTTCTTAATTTTATTCTTGTATCAGAAAGGTGCGGAAGAATAAAGAGATAAAAAACAAAACACACCAAAAGGACAGAGAAGTGAGCACAATAACTTTTTGGTTTCAAATGAAAGCCGAAACCATTTTATTATGGTTGTGCCTGTACGTTAGTTGTAGTATTTGTTTCTGTTTTCTAAAAGGTGTTAAGAACGATAAATTAATAGGACTCGAGAATTTATTATGATCCCTATTAATTTTTATAACACATACAAATATTTTTTTGGTCTTCAATGTTATTAATTATTTTTTTATAATTGAAAATTCTAAGTACTTATGATATAAAGATTGGTTGAGATTATATACTTGCGGACTACCTAAATAATTTTTTCATTAATGACAGAGAGGTTCCTTGAGTAGTGCTGAGTTTCAATTACCAACGAGTCACAAAAAAACTGATTATTCGTATGATTAGAAAACAAGAAAGTACTTTATATATTTTCAAGGTAGAACATCAAATTTTTCACCAAACATTGCAATCCACACATATAATATTGAGTGAGCTCTTCACAAGAGCTATCAGCAAATTATTTCAACTGAGTAACGAAAGCAAATCAAACGATGAACCTGGCATAAAAATAGGAAAAAACACAAAAATAAAAATGAAAAGTAAAAAGGAAAAAGAAACCCACCTGTAAAAGAGAGGGTTGAAGGCTTGAAGCTGAGATAAAGGCTTTCAAGAAAAGGTGGAAGGAGAGAAAGACAAATGTGATGTTTAAATTAACTTCTTCAGGTAGTTTTTTCTCTTTCAGAATTTTAAAATGAACTGGGAGAAAATATATTGCTATTTAGCAAAGGCTGCAATTTTTCAAAGCTCCTAGTTCCCAGAATCTCTCTACTGTGTACATTTTCAAATTGATGTTTAATATCCAATGTTACTTTTCATAAGGTGATGACGATATATTGCTGCAGCCTGCAAAGGGAATTGATTCCCTCTTGATAGCTTTCAATGTTGTTGGCCTAGCTCTTCTTTCTTTAGATTTTTTATGCAAGAAGCTACAAGCCTACTAAATTAAATGTAGCTTCCGAAATTGGCCTCTTATTAAATATAAGCTCTCTCAATTTATTCTGCACTTTGTTTTTTTTATAAGAAAGAAGAAGAAAACAGTACACCTTTGCGTTTCTATTTAAATTGGAAGTATAAATATTACCGTGTAAATTTAATTAGAAGCAAAGTTTTAGGCTTTCATGGAAACAAATTTTATTCATGTTTTGCTTATCTCTAGACCAAATTCTAGATTAATTAGTATTTTTTGTCCTAATGAATCGAAGAATAAAAAAATTTAGGCTTTCACATTTGTTATTCAATTACCAACTGGTTGGTTAGAGTATAGTGGGGAGTGGAAGTTGTCTAACAAAAAAAATATTATTTTGGAATATCACATGTCCACATGTAATTTTGAGTTGTTTAAAATTTGAGAAATTTATTTATATAAACCACTATTTTTCATGACTTTGTATTAAATATAAGAGAGAAAAATAAAATATTTATAAGTTTTTGTTTGTTTTTTTGTGAAAAAACATTTACAAGTTAAACAACTTGTTAATAGAAATAATCATTAGAGAGAAAATCAGTTAAGTTGTTTAAGATTAAAATAACATAAATTAGATTATTTATATCAACACTGTTGGAGATATTCTTAGTCAACTTATACAAAACCTATTTTAAAATTATATTTAATTTGATTTAAAAATTATATCTATGATACTTTTTTTTACTAGTTGACAAAATAATTTTTTCACTTATAATGCATAAAAAAATCAAATTAAAAATGAAAGAAATAAGAGAAAAGACAATAGAAAATAAAAATAGGGAAATTTTACTTTATTTGCTTGGGTAAATAAAAAGTGAGTGGAAAAAATAAATAAATTATATGAAAAATATTTTATTTTAATTAAAAAATGAATAAAACTTAAAAGAATTATACTTTTTAGGATATTATTTGTTAACGTAATTTTTTTTTATATTTTTTATGTTACAAGAAGATTGTATTTTAAGAAAACTAAAACAAAAAATTGATGCCATTCTCCTACTATATCCCCTCTCGAGTGTAGAGAATATATTATATTTTTTTCTGTTTTTCTTGAATAGCACCCCAAACGAAGATGAATCTTTAAATGCATGTTAAAATTAAAGTTTACAAACTTAGGTCCCGTTTGAGGTGATTGTGAGTTGAATTTTTTTTCTTTTCAAACTTAGTTTCAACTTATTTCAAAAACAATAAAAATAGGTTTGTGGGTTTTAGTTGTTGGTTTATTCTAACCCACACTTCTCCTTCACCTTGTTGTTCGTCTCTCCTCTACCGTGGAGATCAGCAAAATCTCCCCCTTCTGTGCCACGGAGACCGACAACACCACCATCGAACTCGCCTCTGCCTCCTCCCCAATCCTCAGTCTCACCATCGGAACACGCACAACACCCTATGCATCCATTGTATCCCTCTCTTCATCATTTCCCAATCCTTTATTCCCACGCTAGCTCATGAAATCCTTTATGGAACGTGCGAGCTCCTACACGATCTTCCTGCCGCAGTGATTCTCGACGAGGAAGCGCGTGGCGGTGACACGCTGCGAGGCACTGAGGAGACAGATCTCATAGAGGAGCTCGACACTACAGGCCTTGAAAGCGACAAGGAGGTCAGGGTCGACCTTGGAGTGGATGAGCGAGCCACGGACCTACGCGCCGACGATGAGACAATTCTGCTTGACGCTAAAGATGTCAATGGTTTCTTCTAGTCAGAGAGGAGAAGCCCTCACGAATTAAGGAAGTAATTAAGGGTGCGTACTCGTACCCAAGGCCGAGGCGGTGGGCAAGGATGTCAATTCGGCCCAAGATGTCAAGGGTGCCAAATTGCAAGGGGAAGGGCACCGGGGGAGAGCGAAAAAGCTAGAAGACTTGATGCTCCGATGACCGCACTGCTAGGACTTCTTGAAGGAAGTGAGTTAAGGACGTCGGAGATGGGTTTCACAAAATAGCAACGGTGAGGAACTTATTAACAACTTCTAAAATTTCAAAACTAAAACTCAACACTCAAAACTGAAACTAGATTTAATTTTTAATAATTTCAAAATTGAAAACAGAAAACCATCTCGAACGGGACCTTTAGTTTGCAAGTTGAGTTTACAAAAATATCTAAAATCTCACTTCACCGAAATTGAATTTTTAGACAATTTTTCTCTCAAACATACTTTTCAGGGATAATCAAACAAAACCCCAAATTAATTTTAGTCTCAAACATATTTTTAGATCCTCTCACCAAAAATCTAAGCACACCCTAAATCATTATTAGTTGGTAGTAACTTGCAACAACGGCACGGATACTAGGAAATCAATTTCTATGTGAAGCACATTCCAGGAAAGCCTTTTCACACACAAATAATAATAAAAATACAAAATTAACTGAAAAAAAATTCAAATAAACTATTCACATCACGTACTAAAATCATCAAAATTTGATAAATCGTTACATCTCCGTTTCTCATCCGAAGAGGGATTTCATTCTTGATTTCGCAAAATGTATGAATTTCTCCAAAAGTTGTCTTATACATGATATCCTTGCAGGAATGCACGACATTTTATGTTCTTCTCAAAGAACAATATTTTCAGCAGCGGTCTATACTCTATTTTTTTTTTTGAAAGAATACCAAATCCATTATAGAAAGTTTGACTCCATTTTGATAAAAAAAATGCTACATTGGAAGGTGCACCAAAAAAATTGCACCCGGACAAGAATTAAAAGAAAAGAATCAAATTTACAAGGAAGTTACAGACTTACAGTAGAGAAAATTATTAGATCAAGTTGTCTATAAAAGCTGAAGACTGGATAGTCCTTAAAAGCTCCCTCAAATTAGCCAATACATGGCGTGGCCCCAAAGTCTTGGCATCAATGAAATTCAAAAGCTGTTCTAAATCCTACAATCAGAAAATCACGAGAGAAACGAGCAGTAAGTCAAGGTTAATTAGGACTGATAATGTGTACACTGTACACAGTACTATATATATCAGATATCGTTCAGACAACCACACTTCAAGAAAAAAATTAATGAGAAAAAAGGCACCAAGTATGAGAAACCATATTTGAGTTATAATACAGAATTAAAAGTCTAAGCCAACCTACCAGCCAACACCAATGCAAAACCAAAAGCCTGTCAATATAAGTGTTAATCTTGCTACTCAATTTTGGGAACAGGATCACCTGCAGTTGTTTGTAAACTGCAGGGTCCTGCAGTTAAAATCAAATGGTCTAAAATATTGTAAGGTGCATTTTATTATATTTTTCAGTGTATGTAATGCATTTTTAATTGGTGATGATTTCTTGACAATGGAAATTCAACTGCAGAACAATCATAATTATGTTTTTTGGTAGGAGTAAACCTTTGGGAAGAAAACATGAGATGAGTTCTTGAACAGATGTTTCTTAGAATTAAAGCATCTCATGTAAGCATAAATCAAAAACAAACTTCTAATCTTTCATGTCATGAAACGAACAAAGGCATTTGGCTCCTCTAGAGTAAGTAATCTCAGCTGTTGATAAAAAAAAAATCAACGGTTAATATTTCAATAAATCCACAATTGGTTATGCACTTATGCATGCACATGTAATATTTACTGTTGATTTTCTCATTGACAACTGAGATTTGTTACTTTGCCCTCTAAAGTGAAATTTCAAACAAAGGGTTGGGAAAACAAAAAAAATAGAAAGAAAAAAAAAACTAATTCTGGTGGAGGACCCATCCTCACTTCCAGTAAGCTAACATACAGGACTTAATTCTCAGAGTAAAATGGAAATCTGCCAATTCAGTCTCTCTTCATTAAACAGAAAAACATAAAAGCAAGGTCAAAATAATTTCTTAAAATCAACCAACATGTTGGAAATTTTGGGCAGAGTCCCAGAAAAGTAGAATACTTTGTCTTACAAAAAACAACACAAAAATCATAGCCAGAAAGCTAATTGCGTGAAACAAATGGGAAGTAAACTGCTAACCATTCAAAAGCAAAACGCAGATCCGGCAATCTTGCAAAATATGTGTAATGTATAAAGTCATCAATGAATATAAAAAGTCCATGATCCAAACAAACAAATTAGACAAATGATAAGGGGCAGAAAGTGTCAGCAAAAAAATGCACTAAATTGTTTTCTCAGGAGTTCAGAAGAAAACAATGAACAAGATAAGACTATCCCTGTTATGTATTGCCTTAGTTCAAACAGAGCACTTAAATTCAAAGATTGAGAGTAACTACAATGCAAATATAATATATACCTTATTTAGTAAGAAAACAGCATAAGCTGCTCTTGTTGTGTCTTGACCTTCTAAAAAAAGGGGAAATTTCACATGTTTGGCATTTATGTTTGCATTTGATGAAGCTTCAGACGATGTTAGCTCTGTTGAAGGTGCATTGTCAATAATATATGAATGAGAAGCACCCAACCGTAAAGGATATCGCAAAGGAACTTGCAAGTATGAGGCTATAAGTGAAACAGCCTGCGAGAAAATCAGTCTAGTAAAGTACATTTCAATAAATAAAAAAATATAAAAAGGGAGACATTTCAATAATTATTAGCTCAACGGTCATCCACATGAGCTACAATAAGAAATGCTGCAGCTGGAAACACAGAAGTTTGGTATATGATAAGAAAAAGCATTGACGATTAAGTTTGCCATATATAAGCCATGTCAAAATATGAAGGCTTAAATACATTCTTCATCCCTGCAAATATACTAGTTTTCACTTTTAATCCCAGTAATTTTTATGTTTCTAATTTGTTAACATTCAAACCTTTTAGTTTTGGCTCTTCCCATTAGTCATGAAAGCATTTTTGTAATGGAAGAACAAAAAACTGAAGGTTTGGACATTATAAAAATGTATTTAAACCACGATCTGTATATGACAATTTAGAAACCACTATATTAGTAAGGATGAAAAAGGTATTTAAACCAAATATTATATGACAATTAAGAAGTTGTACATCAAATATTTTGGAAATGGATCACAAAAGGCATAAGATAGAATAACAAGAACAGTTCTGAGGCAAAAAAGGGCCAGGTAGGTTCTACTAATACTTACATGTGCAACATATCCTAGGGCTGTAGCAGAATTCTGAATTTCCTTTTTATCAGTGAAAAAGCTCATCTTCCTAAAAGATAGCACATTCAAATGCAGACCATGAATTGTTAAGGATCCTTGATTAATTGGTTTAAGTCCAGCAGAAGTCCCTGAGTAATGAAATATATGAAACTTTTAACAATAAAATCCAGAGAAAGTATCCCTTAGAAATGCAGTGAATATTAGCAAAAAAAATTGTGATCATTTAAATGAGCAGAAGATAAACTATACTTAACATTCAATGAATAGCTATGATCTTCTCGAGCATCCAAAGGATCAACCATATCAAAATCTACTGTACCAAACTAAATTATAAAATTACAATTTAAGGTCATTGTCAATAATCAATACTAGTGCAGAAGCATCAAAGAAAAGAACAAGACATGAAGCACAAACATCAGACAGATGAAGTACAGAATGAAAGACACCCTTTCAACACAACAGCCCAACTTAAGGAAGAACTATATCCAAGGTGCCAGTAAGAAATTAAGGGATAGTGATTGAACCATCCAGTATCTCAAGTTTCTTAATTTATTTAAATTGCAAGTTTCTTATTTTGCATGACCTAAGCTATTTTTTTTTACCTTAGGGGCACTATCCACATAGAAAAAAGACTATTATTGAGCTAATCGTTACCTGCCAGGCTACCTAAAGGATATGCTTCAAGCTCTTGCTCTTGTGCTGGCCCAACCAAGATCTTAACAGGATAGAGCATTGAAATTTGAGATGTCATATATTGTTGCCTCTTCCTGAGCATCTTTTGCAATTTTCTCAGATGAACATAACCATTTTCTTCAGACAGTAATCTACTTGATTCCTATAATAAAAGCATCATCAGCCTTCTAGCTACAATAACACCAGTAAAATACAAACAATAACCCCTTTTCCCCAAAAACAAGAAATAATGATAACTTATTTAGGTTCAGCTAAATAAATTCATCAATATCATTTCTCACACGGACTAATAGAGAAAAGGAAGCTTTTAAAAAATGAGGACATTTGAAAGAAAACAAGAAGTTCATTTCTGAAGGACAGGTACAAGTGGAACAAGGAAGGTATACTCTATTCAATTGAATATAAATTCAGTCAAAAGCAAAAAAGAACAATACTCCAAATGTCAATTTGCAACACATACTTCAGCATCAATAAAATGAATCAATTTTTTTAATCAATACAACAATGCATTCCCCCTATAACTACTGAACATTTTACATTTAATTATGTCCAGGAAAAAAAAAGGATATTATATCAACAATCAACTACAATATGACATAAACTCACCTGGAGATTTCTGCTGGTTACAGAAAGAGCACCCCCTGACACCAAAAGAGATTGCACTGCACCACTAAGCTGCTCCTCCTGCTTGCTAGCTTCCTCCTTTGCCAGCCTAGAACATATAGACATATTCTCCATCAACATTTTCTTTGATTCCAATTTCTGACGCATCTCCTCAAGTTCATTCAACCGACCCAATGATTCAGCATTGACCTGTTAGGCAGGCTCATTAATTAGGGACAAATAAAAAAACAAAAAATCAACCATACACCTATATATTGGAAACTTCAACATGGCTGATGTCAACTGAAAACAGCAAATACCGCAAAAAAGCATCCCAAGGTGAAAACAAAAACTAAACCACTCAACACCCTGACAAGACTGAACTGGTGTGCTAAAATAATCTTAGCAGCATAGTTATCAATCCCGGATAATGGCACAGAGCAACCAACCCCAAAAACGGTCACAGCAAGATAGACGATAGTGGGATGACTACTATTACAAAATTTATTCATATAATTATAAATTAAATAATGTGTGTGTGCATGCACTCTCAAAAACATATCCATAATTAAAAGTCATAATTTTAAGCCAAACACAGAAGTTAATAGCTAGAGTAAAGAGAAAAAATGTACAGCAAGAAAGGGCACAACAGTGAAAGAAAGAGAAAACAAAACACATACATGCTCACATATATATACCCCTCTTTGAATTGAATGGAACAGACCCCAAAGGATGTGAGTAGAGACCACAGAACAAGAGTTCCACAGATTGTTAGTTGGCTGGAAACACAGTTGAGAGCTTTGGGTCAGATGGTTAACATCGAAGAGAGAAGAGGCCACCCCTTTTGATGTGAACAGAACAGACTGCAAAGGATGTGAACAAGGTAGAGACCACAGAATGGTGTGCCAGAGTTCCACAGCTTGTGGGTTGGCCGGAAACTCCAGAGTGCCATGGTTTGGCCAGCAATGCAGTTGAGAGCTCTGGGTTAGATGGTTTGCGTTGAAGAGAAAAGAGACTAATGAAAGTAATTTGTTATTTAACCTTTGAAAGGAGTGAGAGTGGGAAATAGTTTGTGTTCTGATCAAATATAAGGGGGAAGGGGGGAAAATCCCAAGATTGCCCCTCATAAACAGCACCAAATGACATTGTTCAAGGGGATTTCGTCTTTGATGCAATAGCAGTCGCAATTCATGTCACTCCAGGCACGACGGTGAGTTGCGACATGGCAGGCTTCCATGGAGCAGCCCATAGACATGACACTCTGCAACACCACTATAGCAGTGCTATAGCGTGACTGACTACAATGTTTTGCAGGATATTCTGAGTTGGAATATGGGAATAAAGCATTTCCCTTTGTTCGGATATCATGGATCTACTCATGTTGGGCACACTTACCAGTTAAGATCCAAGATACGCAATAGAAAAAAGTCGTGACACACCAATGATTGTACACCTACTCAGACCCACTGATAAAATTTAAAACACAAAATGATCCATGTAAAATCAGAAAATTATTGCTCTTAAATCCTCTCCCATAAAAGGTAAAATATGCCTCATGTTATAATTTATAATCAAAGGTATGTAGTTACTTGTCCTTATTCTGATAAAAGAGTAAGATTAAATGGTAAATATTTATATTAGGACAAAAGAAGTGCCTGGTCAGAGATAATATGCGTTCATAAGAAATCAAAGGTTAAGAAACAGACTGAAAAATACACATCATCTTAGAAAAATGAGAGATCATCCAGTCCAGCCATAACAAACCTCAACATCACTAAACAGTGGTCGAGGTCTAAAGCCTCTTGGTCACCAACTTTAAAACCACAATCCGAAAACAAAATGGGGATAAAATAGCCTACGCATAAACCAATGGATCCGCTTATAAGGTAAACCCTAATTTGCGAACAGGCCACAAGTAAGTAGTAATAAACAAAAAATAATAAATAAATAAACAGTTCGCTTCTAATTCATTTTCATGATAAATGCAGTTACATTCATCTCCCCTCCCCAATTCCATTTCCTTCCGCCAAGAAATTTCGTAATCAAACACAGAACGCGATTCCATTCGCCACTCGAGCTCACATTCTCCACGACACCAAACGCGCCGTACCTCCGGCCACTAAATTCCAACTTCATTTCCATTTAATTTTCATTCGTTACAGTAAACTCGTCAAAAATGCAAACACAACTCCCGAAATTCAAGAAACTTAGGATAACACCGTCATCGTAAACCTGGTTTCGGTATTTAGCAATGGCTAAACCTAAAACTAAAACCCTACCTGGATTAGGGACTCGAGCTTGTGCTGAAGATTCCGCTTCTTCTCGTTGGCTTCGTGGAGTGCAGAAGAGAGACTCGCCAACCTTGCAAGATCGTGCTGGAAGTCGTCCCACTGAATGACTTTCACATGATCGGGATCAGTCGTGGTAGTCCGCAATGAGACAATCTGGCTTGGTGGTTCCATCACGGATCGAACTCATCGTCTTCGAGTGAGTGAGTGACTGATCAGGGTCTCAAGCTCTTCATCGACCCCTCTTCTGATTTTCTCGGGAAAATGACGGGAGAGAAGGAAAATCGCGACTTGGTCTTCGAGAATGGATGTTGCAAAAGTTAGTTTTTTTTTTTTTTTTTGGATTATTGAGCCGCGAAATAGTGGACACGTGGAAAACGTTCGCGGTACTTTCTTTGCCTTTGAACATTTGCTGCTTGATCCTTCACTCCTTCGCGTATTTGAAAAAATTGAAGTGGTGAAAAAATTGAGGATTAATACTCTTTTGACTGAGTATTATACTCTTAGATGTGTTTAGTGGAGAGGAAAAAAATAATATTGGAAAAAAATGTATTTTTTTAATTCACATTTTTTTTACTTTATTTTAATTTTTAAGTTTTTATTTTTTTTTTATTGTTCAAATCAAATACATAATTTTAAATATATTGTTTTTAACATACTTTCTTTCACCTAACCTATAGATTGTCTCCTTCTAATGCATAAAAGTAAACCATGGATTGTCTTAAATAGATAGAAAATAATTTGATTTACTAAATTGGTTGTGCATTACCTATAAACGATAAAGACTTGTAAATTTAAGAGTTTAAGTGAACTAATTTTAAAGTTTATAAAATTTCTTTCATTTCTATTAAAGAATATAAGGGTCCAAATAATCTTCAACATTTCTTGTGTTCTATCTTAACTTTATGACATATTAGACACTTAGACATAGAGTTAATCATATGTTTTTTTATTGATGATCTCTAATACATTTTTTAAAAATTTTACTACATCTTGATTATCCCTAAGTATAAGATGAACTTATCTTTAAGAGTTTATTCAAAAAAATCCTGGAGGTTTTTCTTCTTATGAACGATCTTCCCTTTCTTAAATAAAATTATATCACGAATCAATAAAGTATAACTTTGTTGGTTCACAAGAGATCATGAATCTTGTTTTAAAGATTTATTTCTCTTAATTAACTTCCTAAGGTTGCTACCAAATTTAACCAGTGCATCTTAACGCTTAAAGCATTGAGAAACATTCAAATACACACATTTACACTCTTCTTAATAGGTTTACCTCTTACACCATCATACAAGTCACTTATTTATTTTTTTGAACCCAAATTTGATATGAGTCTAAGACTGGTCAGGGAATCAAATTCACTAAGACCTTTGAGTGTATATTCAATGACGTCCAATTAGTTTCTCCATTAAAAATAAAAGTAACACATGTCTCATTTAGATGTAGATACGTTGAATAAATAAATATGTCATCCTTAATGGTGATATCTCTCGTTTTATTCCAATGATTTAATGTGTATTATCATTACTTCTCAAAAAGTAATATATGACTCTAAGAATAATAAAAGTACATCATCTTTATAATTAACAATTAGATTCTCAAATCCAATTGCAAAATTCTCATCAACTAAAATAACCACAAATTAGATTTCAACACACAAAAGAAAGTCACCTTCAAATCCTTAAAAATCTTGTGGAAACCTCTTAGAAAATTGTATTCCCCAACAAAACACAACAAATGGGTTGCACAAAAATTCTCAACATTTTCTTATCAATAACCTTAAATAAATCACATCCAAAAAAATCATTCCATGAAATTTTTAAAATAAGTTGTTCTACTCATTTTTTGAAGAACTCTAATTAAGCTCCAAGCATATGTCATTGTTGTGTTAAGATTTTTTTTCCAAAAAAAATGCTAGAGCTCAAGAGAGACTAATTAAGGAAGTTAAGAGAGGTTTTCAGAATGGAGAAATAAGTGGTTCTGATGATTTTGGCTTTGTGTAAGTGGTTTTAGGACACACAAACCGGGGCGCAAACAGGATAGTTCAAAACCCATTTTTTTTTTTTTTGTCAAAATATACATTTCCTTCGTGCATATAACTACCACTTGTTATTATCACAACCCTGACTTGAGCTACAAGTGCTAGTTAGGCATTCTGGGTGGTGTTGGAAAGTTAAAAGAGAGATCTATAAGTTGTATTTGTGATAGAAAAGCCTAAATTAATCTGTAAAATGATGCAGAATTTATTGTAAGTTTGCCTTGATGTAATGCATTTTACACTTAAATTGTGTTGAGCTTATTCTAATAAGCATATCTCAAGTTTTAAATGTTGTATTCCAGTCAAACTAAAAATATATGAAAACTAAAATAGATTTACAACATGAAAGACATCTAAAATATAATTTAATCCTTAAATGTGACGACATTAGAGAAAATAATTAAACGCGTGAGTTGTCTTTTAACAAGTTTTCATGCAACTAGTATTTATTGAATCAGTCAATGACTAATGGACTCACACATGCATCACTTTAAAACAACAACATTAATTAGATTTGTGTCCTACAAGATACCATCCTCCACTCCTTTCACTCGAGGAATAACAACCACTAAACACACAAATGGGAGTTTTTTGGGAAACCCAGACTTCTCAAGCTTCAAGTGAGCCATTAAAAATACACATGGAAAATAAATATTGATTAGAAGAATGCTAGTAGTAAGAAGCTCGCGTGTGTATAAAATTGAAAAAACTTCACTTGAGCTTTTTATCAAGGATGGTCTTTCTTTTCATCCGCAATGAGACTTTCATTTCCAAAATTAAGGAGTACATGACTACATGTCATATGATTGGTAGTTTTTATTCTAGCACATTTATTGAGCAAGCAACTCACACGCGAACTAGCTTGTCAAACATGGATCATCATTTTTTTTCTTCCCTTTACAAATTTAGGAATTTTGTGCCCTACCTTGTATAGACATGCTTAACCGATGTAGTAGACATCTCCACGGTGAGAGTTTGACTTGTTTTTCTTTGTTTTCCTACCAGTAAGAAGATATTATTAGCTTGTTTCCATTAAACATTAGATGTCAGGTTAATAGGTGAACCAAAATTATAAATTAAAAAAATGGGATCAAATTAAAAAAAAAGTTATTAGATTGTGAAATGATGTTAGTAATCATAAGGGTAATTAAGAAGAAAAATACACTGTAAATACATCATTTTGTCAGTGTAAATTAAAATAATTAGTAATTTAGGCTAAACAAAGAATAACTAGTATTTTATCGGTGCATATAATAAATATTTTTGTATAATTATTAGATACTTATTTTATACAACAAAAAATTATAATTCATATATAAGTCATTGTAATTAAAATTTGTAATAAAAAATATTTTTAACATGTAAATTATATTTTAGATTTATTATAAACAATTTACATGGTGACATATTATCATTATTATTATTATTTTATTTTAAGAAATATTCAAATTAAAGTTATAACTAAAGATTTTGAAAATGATAGTTTGAAAGAGATATTGAATTAAATTAAATGGTTTAGTTTACATTATCTTATCTCAAATGTTGTTAGAAACGTATCTAAAATTTAAAGATAAAATATATATTTAAAATTTATTTTTGATATATATATATATATATATATATATTATTTGAATCAACAATTTTTTTTAATCTCTTATATCTTTTAATTTATTATTTTCACTTTAATCGTAAATTTAATTATAATTTATATTTAAAAAATATTTTTATCATGAATTTAATTATAAATTTATTTATTATAAATTTTATGCATTTTAATTGTTTATGCATTTCACAGGATAAAAATACCAGTTTTATTTAAATTCATAAAAAAGAATTAACTTCGAAAATTAATTTGTCGCAATTTTTAGACGTCCAACAATTAAAGTTGGTATTTTCATTTTTTACATGCATTTATCATTGAATTAGAGGGATTATTTACCCTAATAATAATAATAATAATATGGTAGCGGTGTTGTTGGCATCTGCATTTTCTACCCGAGAAAGCAAAAAGCCCAAGCAGTCGTCTTGGTGCTGCCGATTGGTCAAAATATATAAATCCATTTGTTGAAATTTGTTACTGTATTGCATTGCGTTTGCTGCACCCATCAATGGCAGGCGTTTCTCTCAAGTGCGGTGACTGCGGTGCTCTGCTGAGAACCGTAGAAGAAGCGCAAGAGCACGCTGAACTCACCTCCCACTCCAACTTCTCCGAATCCACCGAACCGGTTCTCAACCTCATCTGCACCGCTTGCTCCAAACCCTGCCGATCCAAAACCGTCAGTTCCACACTCTCCGATCAACAATTCCCGATTCTCATTTTAGGGTTCAATTCCTTTTTTTATTTGATTATTATTAACTGAATCTGTTGGTTGGATCATGAACACAGGAGAGTGATTTGCACACGAAAAGAACCGGCCATACCGAGTTCGTTGACAAGACTTCCGAGGCCGTTAAACCGATTAGTTTGGAGGCTCCGAAGGTGGATGCAACTGCTTCATCGGAAAACCCTTCCGCTGCTGCATCCACTGACCAAAATGAAGGTAGTTTTTAGTTTTAAGTTGAGTTAATTACAATTTAATATTCCTAATCTAAGATTGTAAAGCTATAAAATAAAGGCGTAATTATTCGTTTGGTTATCATACCTGCACAATATTTACGTTTTAGTCCCAATACATACACTTTTTAACTCGTATTAGTTCTTACACATACTTTTTTAGTGCTTACACATACACTTTTTAATCTGTTTTAATCCCTACAGGTTTGGATGCCAGGAACTAAAACTGATTAAAAAGTGTATGCATAAGTATTAAATCGAGTAGTAGTTTTAGGTGTAAGAAGAGACAAAAATTGGAACAGAAATTTTCACCCTTATTCTTTCAGATAATGAATGATGGCATTGGATGTTTGGTTTATAAGCTCAGTGGTTAATGGTGATGTATTTTTAATTGGCGGTTTGCCTGATTGCGATTTGTGTTGTAAAATGCAGAAATGGTTGTTCCTGAAGTGGACAAAAAGCTGCTTGAGGAACTTGAATCCATGGGGTTTTCAACGGCACGGGCAACGCGGGCGCTTCATTACTCTGGTGAATTTACATGCAGTCCTATTCTTTTGATATTGACCATAGCTGTGTAGTGCTCTTTACTTGTTCAAGATAGTGATATTCTCTTATTTCTAGAATTTTTTTTCTGACTTGTTTTTTGCTGTCTCATGTGAGAAGATTAATAGAGGCTTGTGTAGTTTAAGTGGATCAAATGCTCCATGTAAAAGAAATAGAGGAAGAACCAATTAAGTTTACCTTGGTCTGAAGTGTTTTATTGAGAATATGATTTGCAATAGAGCCTAGTCTAGTATGTTGATTGATCCTGAAGCTGATCCCACCTAGTGTGATAAGGTTTTCTTGCTATTGTTGCATTTTATTTTTTCTGTCTGCCTAAGTGTTATAAATGGTGAAAGGCCAAATTCTTCCATATAAACACGCCTATGGCGCCTCCAAAGGAGGCCTCTCTTCACAAGTTGCTTGTGGCGGTTGCCAATCTGCCATGGTGCTGCCATTTAACAACATCGTTCTGTCTTGAAAATTACTTTCTTCTTTTGATTGGATAGTTCGTGGAATAGAGATCTGTAGTTATTAATGCATCATGGGGCATTATGGAGTATGTTAGCTGTTTCATTATACGCATGACAGTCTCTAGGATACATGTCATAAGTAGTCAATTTATAGGGCATTTTCAATACACCATTGATGTTATTTATATCTGGACATTGATAATTATTGAGTCTAGATATTAAACCTGGGTTCTCCCTTCTACAGGTAATGCTGGCCTTGAGTCTGCCGTAAATTGGATAGTAGAGCATGAGAATGATCCTGACATAGATCAGATGCCCTTGGTACAATATTTATTTTTTTAATATCGCTTATTGTCATTATTTGCTTAATGGCTTATTGCTTCATAAGTAATAGATCTGATGTTGCAAACTACAACACAAATAAGAGTAGTTCATGTTATGAATAAATCTTAAAATGTATTCAGTGTAATTAAGTCGCAAACTCTAGTTCCTAACCTGCTGATTAATGATTCACTCAGGTACCTACCAACACCAAAATTGAGGCTCCTAAACCTTCGCTTACCCCAGAAGAATTGAAGGCCAAACAGCAGGAACTAAGGTATAAAGCTGAATTCAGATAACATTCATACTAAAGGGGGAAGTTATGAAGCTATTTTAGGGTTTTAATACTGTTATGGACAAAGTTCTAGAGAATAATTTTAGATATGCATTGATTCATTTGATAGATGTAATGTATGATGATGACCTAGGGTAATCCCTAATCTGCTTTCACCTGACCTGTAAAGGACACATTCGATGCATTCTGTTATTTTTGTAAGTATCATAGGCTGATTAAGTGAACACCTAATATTAATATCATTGTATATTGTACCCTGATTTATAAGTCTTGAAGTAGTTAACTGTTAGAGATTAGAAATCTTTCTGCAGATTTCTGTGTCCTCTATCATTGTGTGCAGGTTATATACTTGCCATTAATACACGACAGTATTAATGCTAGCCAGAATCCATGTGAATCGTGTCAATGTATTGTGTTCTGGCCTTCTGAACTTTTGCTCAGTTGATATTGTCATATGAAGATTTTTGAAATTATGTAGTTTAACACATGCTTACATGTGTCCAGAACTATAGTTTACATGTGGCTACTTTTTAAGCCACTTTATTATTACTGGTATATCTGTAGTCTGTGTAATCATTGATTTTTTAAACTATAATCTCAAGGGAGAGAGCTCGTAAGAAGAAAGAAGAGGAAGAGAAGAGAATGGAGAGGGAAAGAGAAAAGGTATGTTGCAGATTCATCCATTTGATTCTCACTTATTACTTGTGACTTTCATTACCGATATGCACGTGTATTGAAAATCTTTACATAATGGAATGTATGAGGATGTGCATATATGTAGATTTTGTTAGAGATATAAAACCAACCATGGGTCCTTGACATGGTATATGACTCTATGACCCATTGGTCAAGGAAGGGTTCCATACTTGCTGCTTTGCCCACCTGGTCAAAGGTTGAATTTCAGAGCAAGATAGAGTGAGCTTGTTAGTGACATTGCTAGCCCAAATGACTCTTCTGAGAGGCATGTTAGAGATATAAATCATTTATGAGCCTCCACTTAAGAGCTTAAGCTTTTGGGAGAGTTGGTCCTCGACACATGATGTAGTATTGCTTCAAAAATCAATAATTTTTTTTGTCAATTATTGATTTCAATTATATCAAAGTCTATATCGTAAATGAACTGTTGTTCCTGTCATGTGGTAAGTTTAGGTTGATTAACAGTAATGGATTACCCCATCTGTGTATTAGTATATTCTTGAATTGAAGTTTACGTTATTAAATGTAAAAATAAAATAAAATTCTAGGCTGTTAAAAGTATTTTGGAAAGTGTTATTGTTTTCTTTTCTAAATTGTATCCAAGGTGGTTTGAGGGTTTTGGTATTAGTTTTATGACCCCTTTGTTTTAGATTTTGGAAAAGACAATGTGTGCATGCACAGAAAATGAGATACTTTTGGAAGATGCTCAGCACCAGTTGGGGTTGGTAGAAGAGTAATCCAAACAGGTCCATAGTCTTATTATAAATGTATAAGGCTTGTGTTTGTAAGTTGTAACCCAACTATTCAAAGCACTTTTAGTGAATCTAGTTTGCATTCCCCTCAATTCATATTAATCTTTTCCTATTAGCTTTCATGGGTTAATTTTTGTTGTGTATATGTTCTTTGGTCAGACCAGTTAATAACATTGTAATATAGTATTTCTTGACACATTTGTCCATATTTGTTAATTTGGATTTTCATTTCCTTATCTGTCATGTTTTTATGCAGGAGAGAATTCGCATTGGCAAGGAGTTGCTGGAAGCAAAGAGGATTGAAGCTGACAATGAGAGGAAACGGTCTGGCTCAGCTAGTAAATTTATTGTCGCACATCTTGTGTTTTGTTTTGAATGCACTCAGCTACAAGAAAAAAATGCTTCCTCTTGCAGGTTGTTGGCCTTGAGAAAAGCAGAGAAAGAGGAAGAGAAAAGTGCTAGGGAGAAAATCAAGCAAAAGTTGGAAGAAGACAAGGTTCCAACATTTCTTAACCATTATGTTCTCTCTTGTTCTTTTATCAAACCTGTTCTTATCTGGCTCGAGAGTCAGATCATATGAATGGTTTTTTGTTGGGTTTGCTTTTGGAAGGTGGCACCTTGGGTGCCTTGTATTTGCTATACTCAGTACTTCTGGTACTGTTATGTTTCTCTATTAATAATACTATACTTTTGCCTTCCAAAAAAAAAAAATATGAATGGTTTTTAATTAGAATTAGAATATGAATCCCAAATACTTAAATCCGTGTCCCTGACCTCTATTTGATTTTGTTTTACCTTATGCACATTAAATCTTATTTTTGTCATTTGGCTGTAGTTGGATACTGATAATACTTTTTGAGATTTGTTTTTATTTTCCCTCGTGATCATTTACTTTGAAAACATACTTTTGAATGATGAGTCTTTCAAAAGATGGCATGACAAATCAATTATCTTCTATTGGGAGATTTGAATGAAGTTCCTTTGTTTCTCTATTATGACAGGCGGAAAGAAGGCGGAGACTTGGATTGCCTCCAGAGGAACCCTCAGCAGCCAAACCTTCACCTGCACCTGTTGTGGAGGAGAAAAAGGTATGAGCTTGGCCAAAAATAATAATGGTTTCATTTTTTTTCCCCAGCTACATGTTTATTTGAAATTTGTGCATGCAGAGTTTTGTGCCTGTTAGGCCTGCCACAAAAGCCGAGCAAATGAGAGAGTGCCTCCGTTCTCTCAAGCAGAACCACAAGGTACATTCTTGGGGAAATTTGGGACCTCTGTTTAGTTGACAATATTAATAACTGTTTGATAGTTGTTAATGAACTGGTATCAATTGAATATCTAATGGTAATAGCATAAGAGGTACCATAGAAGCCTCCATCACTTGATGCTAAATGATACATTTTTAGTACAAATTATGCAGATAGCTTTACATCCAAAAAAGTTTTTGCCCCCTGAATCTTTCTATTTAGGTTCTTACTGCAAGCGCAATTGCATAACCTTTTTGTGTTCATGAAGGACAACTGGCCTACCTCGGCTTTTGAAAGAATACTTTTTTTTTTGAAAGCCAAGAAAATAATTTTATTAGAATGAAACCAATACTAGGTACAAGAAGTACCAGACTGGTTTGGTAGCATACAGCAAAGAATACTTACTTTTATATGCCTAAATGTTGCCCTTTTATTCAGTCAACTGGTCCAGTGCATGAAAGAGAGAGGGTGTTTTTTGGATAGAAGCGAGCAGATGTACATCTGGAGATGTGCTATTGATGAATATTAGTGCACTTTAATAGCATCGTTAATGAATTCACTGGTTGTATTATATCTGAAACTTCTTTTAGCTTCATAGATTATCTTTATGTTTCTCGAAGGCAACAATTTGGTTGTATATTTCTTTGAAGGACTCAAATTTATATTCTCTTATAAAAATCATAAACTTCTTGGTATGATTTCAATTATTTTCATTTTGATTTCTATTGCTTTTATTTTGGATGGCCAGAGAAGTATATTGTATACCACGTCCCATTTAATCTGGAAAAATGAGGCCATTTTTTTTATATACAGTAGTGATAACGTTAACTGCATTTTACATTCTGCTAAAGGAATTTGATTGCTTACATCACAGCAATGCTTCTCAACTATCGTTTGTCTGCTTAAATATTGTGACACCTTAGCCTATTTACGTGTTCACTTATTCTTGGAGCAGGAGGATGACGCCAGAGTGAAGAGAGCATTCCAAACTCTTCTAACTTATGTAGGGAATGTTGCCAGAAATCCCGATGAGGAAAAGTTCAGGAAGATACGTCTTAGTAACCAATCTTTTCAGGTATATGGCCCCATCTTTCTCTTGTCTGAACAAAAGCAGGGCTTTCAATACTAACTTACCGCTAGATCATTTAAATACGATATATTTATGGTAAGTCTGTGTTTATGTTGGGTGTGTTTTACAGGACAGAGTTGGTTCCTTGAGAGGGGGAATTGAATTTCTAGAAAATTGTGGGTTTGAGAAGATCGATGGCGGCGAGTTTTTATTTTTGCCTAGGGACAAAATTGAGATGGCCGTCCTGAATTCAGCTGGATCTGAACTAGACTCTGCAATAAAGAATCCCTTCTTTGGAGTTCTTTAGATGAGGCAACTGTTATAATCCAGAGTCTCGATAATTATAGTTTCATGTTTCGAAGTCTGAGTGCTACCGTTTGTTTATTAAACATACTGTTTTTTTTTTTATTTACCTTAACTTTTGCTCAAAGGTATCTATAGAGAGATTTGTTACTTGACTGTCATAAGTTTACGAGGTTTATACAAATTTGTTTCATGACTTCATCTTATGTCTAATGATTCAGTTTAAGCAGAATTTATAATGTAAAAATTGAACTAGTGCACATTGAATCTAAAGTTTTTAAGACGCTAGAATTTGAAAGTTTAGAAAATAATTAGTTTTTTATTGATGTATTTTATAGAAGTAACTATTAAATTTTGTGGTGACTTAAAAATCAATTGTAAAAAAAGCGTAATTTTTTTCTTTAATAATAATTATTGGTAAGACGATTTTGGATTATATTATATGAACTATATAATTTCACTTGTCCTGTATTTGAAGGGTTTTATAATTCTAAAGAATTTTAAATTTTATGAATTTTAATTGTTTCAATTAAAATTCATTCATTTTTTTCCTTTGGATAAGAAAATTATTTTTTTTTTCATTTTCAGAATCTTGTGTTTGGAGTTAAATTTCTTATTTTGTTAAACAATCAAAATATTTGTCTAAAATTTCTAAATCAGAAGTATTGTTCAATTAACTGTTATAGTCTAAATAAAATAGAAAAGAGCATGCTTTTGTATCATCCTTTTTCTTGTATCATGTTTCTTCCTTTACGTGCTCATCAAGACGTGTTAGAAAATAATTTAGTTAATTAATGTTTTTGTTAACAAATACACTACCAAATTATAAAATCAATACTTTCTTGAATCCTATATGCATCATTAACTACTTTTTTGTCGTTAATAAAAAACTTAGCTCATTGAAGAAATTGTATGAATATTATAAATCTGTATTACCGTTGATTTTTACGGGTAAAAAAATTTACTTTTTTGTCACTACGAACTTGAATGCAATATTAATTATTATTTCATCCCAATCTCGAAAATAAGTAACAAAAGTCTAATGAAAAATAGTTTAGGAAAAATATTTATTTTTTAATTAAAATAATACAATGTAATAAAATTATCTAATTTTGTTAATAAGTGTGATTTTTTTCTCTTATAATCGACAGAAGGGAGTAGCCTTAAACATTAGATATAAAGCCTCTCATTTTTTTTCTTCATATTTACACGAATCCGTATTCACAAATCCAATTGCACCAGCTACCAAGGATGGTGCTGTTTCAGTATTTGTTGAACCCCAGATTCTTTTGACATTGCAATCAACAATCCGTGTTGATAAGAGCAAAATATCCTTTTATTATTTATTTATTTGATAGTCAATATACATATTTTGCCTCGCACCCATTAAAGAGTTGGGGTCATAATGTAATTTCGGGACTAGAAGTGCTTTAGGGATAGTGTTTACCAAAAGAATGATATGAAGAAGGAATTGAAAAAAATGGCATGAAAAAACACTAAAATAAATCCTTTATATAAGCTACTGTTGCACTACTTGTGAAACATAATGTTTGGGAAGGGGACAATTAAGCTGAACTATTGAATTAAATTTGAGCCTAACAAGAATCACATCAGTAAAGGCCTTGCTACAACCTAGCTCTGCTCTTTCCTGAATAAACCATGTTTGCCATGCTTAACATGTTCATAACCTTATAAATTAAAATAGTGGGGGATATAAGAGGTAGTTGCATAAAATAAGGTTATAAACAACAAAGGCTCGCCGCTTTCAACTTCTGACAAAACTGTAAGCCTGGTCCAAGATCTTACATAGGCTAAGAGATAATGAATATAATAAGAGAGGAACATAAAGCTAAAAACCATGTTGCTGTTGCCTCTGAATGTGCTCTAGAACTGTCTGGGAATGGAGTGCTCATTCCAGGAGTTAGTCCACCAGTGTTGCCCCCACCAAAGATTGGTGTTGTTGTGGTAGATGTAGGCACATTTGGGTTGTTCATTGGAGGTGTTGTGGTTGGTGTATTTGGTCCTCCAGCAGCACTGAACATGATAAGAGATCAAATTGTTAACTTTTAGACTCCATAAAGTACTAACTATAATTTAAGTTATCAATGAAAAGCATTCCCATGGCTTAACACAAAAATCAGTTCCCAAAAACTAGTGTCTTCCACTGAAAAACTTATATTTAAAAATAAAATAAAATTGTCCTTTCTTGTTCTTCAATTGCACGATACACCTCCATGGTGAAGAAAAAGTTGTACTATATTGTAATAACCATGTGGGTGTGATCCCTCAACTGATCAAAAGCACTCACGCATAAAGGTTCATCATGACACGTGGGAGGGCAGAATAAGCCTAGAACTCGACTACTATGGCCCCATCATTGTCCCTGGTCTCTATCAGCAATTTTCTTACATGCCGAGTCATAATAGATCAAAAGGGGTCAAACACATTCCAAGTAATGATTTGATCACAACTAGCATCTTTATTATGTGATCGGAGCCCTCCATTGTTGTGTACAACAGGCATGGGTTATGTCTAGGTGCAGCTCTTTTTTAGCACATTAATTAAGTACACTTGCAAATCAAATAAACATTTAAGGTGATTATTTAGCTCAATTCAGCCAGTAACCAATCATTTTTACTGAGTACCTAATTGTAATTATCCATCTAAAAATTCCTTTCATGTAATGTAAGTTACCCTACTACAGTACTACCAAAACCATATCTTCAATAAGATACTAAAAAAAGAGTCATGTCAAATCCTTCTACTATGTACCTTGTATCTTCTTCTTTGTCTTTCTTTCTTTTTAGAAAACATCGAGTAAAATTTTGATGGGCTAAATTTTACGTGATTGAGATTAATTTACATATACTTTTTAATCACGTAAAAAAAAGTAATGTAAATTAATCTCAATCACAGTTTTCTATATTCAAATATATGTCTCGATGTGTGAAATACACTGAGTGCTGACCAAATATGTACCAATTACTCTTTAACATAAATTAAAGTTGGTGTTTCTACAATGAATTATACCAAATAAAGATTCGATTTTTTTCGAATTGTGTCTCCATGAACTACACTACTACCCTAGATGAAGTAAAAAGTCAATTATAGCTTTTCTTTCCCACCTCACCATCACATGCAAATGGATGCTATAACTTGCTACAAAGACAAAAAGCCTCAGAAACAAGAATTAGATGAATGGACAAATGAAAGAAAGTTGTAATATGGATGAATTGATGGATGAGAATATTTCACCCATTGATGAAATGTGCGCATCTAACAATGCTCATATTTATATGGAAATGTGGATAGGATCATGGATGGGTCAATTTCAGGATTGAGAAAGAACATCTGAACAAGGTGCTGGGTATGGCATTTTCCGCAGATTATTATTTATTAATGGTAAAGAAAACAACAGCTTACATAAACGTCTGCATCAATTACTGCTACACTACACAGTTGCATCAGATTCCCAGAGTCACTTTACCATGCTATCAAGCAAAAAATATCGCACATAATAATGTTGTATGATTCACGAGTGTGTGAAGATCAACAACGTACGATTAAGGTGAACCTGAGCCGTTGGATGAAGTGGGCCACGCAGAAGACTCATCCAACGGTCTAATCGCAAAGTGTAGAGTGTAGAAAAAGTAACCAACACACTCTGGGAGAGAGCACACAATGTGTCAGTCAAATAGTACTAGTACCACTCAACCAAAATTGTGCAACCCAAGATTTTGAAAATTTGAACTTCGAAGAACGAAGAATCAGACACAGAGAACACAAATTGCGTGTTTGGTTCCAATTTTGAAATTTAATTGGATCCATGTTCATATGGAAGCTACTGAGAGTAGATTCCTTTGTTTTTATTCGATTTTGAGAACACAAATTGAGTGTTTGGTTCCAATTTTGAAATTTAATTGGATCCATGTTCATATGGAAGCTACTGAGAGTGGATTCTTTTGTTTTTATTCGATTTGATGCCGTATAAAAGGATATACGCACATTTTTTATGCCCAAAAAAGGTTATAAGAATATCTTTAACATCCATCCAAACACACTTGGTAGCATAAGAAATTGATTTTGGTATTAACTAACTTCAAATTAATTTTAGCTTCAAATTTGATATTATAATATATGGCATCATCTGTAAAATTGATTGAAGGAGGCACACAAACAAGGCATATTTATACACTTAACTGTGATTATATCTTTTATTTCTGAAAAATCCAAACTTTTTTTACTCAAAAACGGTAAAGTAAAAAAAACTTGGGTAAGTGCAGAAGATAAAACAAAGTTTCAGCAGAAATGGAGGAAAATTACGTTACCCACATCCATGCACAGTGACAAGCGTCATAAACCATTCAAACAAACATTCTCTCTCTTTCTTACAAACAACATCCTCTCCACCATTCTTCGGGGTTCCATGCCGTCTCTATCGTATATTCGTATTAGGGACGCCATATAAACCAGACAAAAGAAAAGGTACAAAAGAGAAAGAAAGGTAAAAATAAAAATAAAAATAAATGCTGAGAATGAGAATCCATTTACTTCACCATCAAGAAACACAATAGGTTTCACTTTCACCAATGGTAAATGCACTCTACAAGCCACACTCAGTAAAATAATAAGCGTATTAGAAACACATTTTTTGTCACGCTTTTTATAAGAAAGACTTGTTATTACACAAGAGTTAAGATATTCAATAGATTTTAGAGAATAATTAGAACATTACTTTAATAATAATATGATACAGTATAATATTAGGAACAGAGAAAAAGGCCATACCTTGCAGAAGAAGGGTAAACACAAGATCCATAGCCTACAAACACAAAAAAAAATAAAAATGAGATCACACTGATCCAATAAAAAAAGAAAGAAAATGGAAATGAAGAGAAAAGTTAGTTATAATACTGGGATCACTAGTGGCAATGGTGGCAGTGGCAGCAAAATCACATGAACCAGGAGCTCTGGTCCTGCGCTGGTAGTAGCTGTTGAAGGCATAAGAAGCGTGAGCTTGAATGGTGTTAGGGAGAAAACAGAGTCCATCTGGTTGAAGAGGAAGACAATCCCCACCGGCCCCACAAGCATAGTCCAACGCCGTTTGCAGTGCGTCGCTGCTGGCGTCACTCCTCGCTACACACCAGCTCGCTGTTCCTCCTTGACCCAACACATTCTTCGTTGTTGTTATTATGGTTAGTAATAACAATAAAGGAACCAGCTTTGGTGCTGCCATTGGAGAAAGTTGTTATATTGAGGGAGTTTGCTAGCTATAGCTGTGATTGTTTTGCTTTGCTTGGTTGGTAAAGGTGGAGAGAGAGAGAGAGAGAGAGAGAAGTGTTTAGAGAAAAAATGGAAAATTATATTATGGTGAGTTGAGGGAATAGAAGCCGCTTTCGCTTTCCTTTTGGCTTCCCTTTTTCTTTTTATGAGATGAGATCAGAGCATGATAGTGTATGTATCTCAGGTTTCTATGTTCTAACGTTAATGTCTGTCTCTCTCTGCAGTGTACTTTACACGCAGCATGAAAATCAAATCAAACCTCGCTCGCTAGCTTCTCAAATACAACTCCCACTGTCTCTCCTTCTCTTTGGTGAGAAAATAAACACCTAAGAAAAATAAAATAAAAAATTTTATATTTTATGGCTCTCAACTTTTCTCAACTTTTATTATTTAAGTTTTATTTTCGGAAGTTTTATCATTAAAATTTTTAATTTTTGTATATTGTATTATAATTGATAAAAATAAATATTTTAACATCGGTTTAGGTATAATTAATATAGAAAAATTATTTTTTTATATTAATTATAACCACAACCGATATAAAAAATTATTTATTTATATAAATTATAATTATAACTGATATACAAAAATTTAGAAAAATAAAATTTATATTATTTTGTTATTAATGTTATGGCAAAATGCATGAAAATAAAAAAAATTGGATGATAAAATTTGTAAAATATTAAAAGTTAGATGATAAAATTTATAAAAAAAAATTGAATGATAAAATCTATAAAATTATGGAAGTTAAGTACTAAAACCCGTAAAAATAAAATTTAAGTGATAAAATTCATAAAATATTCAGACATCTTTATGGATTTTGAGTATAATAATATTGTAAAAAAATAATATCATGATAATTTTATTAATTTTTATGATAATTATTTTAAAAGTTATATATATTATTATTTGTAAGTAATTAATCATGTAAAAAAAATTGACACTAATAATGTATGGAAATTAGTTTTTTTAATAAAAATTTAATTTTTATGCAGCGAGCTTGTAAGAAAATTTATACTGAGTAAAAAAATCATTAATGTATTTTTTAAAATAATTATTATAAAATAAATAAACTTATTTCATGCATCATCGGTTTGAAATTTGAATAATCGTTCAATTTATAAGTTAAACATGAATGACCATAAAGATATGGTTTCACTTTAGAAACTACATTGAAAAATAAAAACACATGCATAATGGTTAGTAATTAAATGTCAGTATAATATTTTTCATAATTTCACTTACATTATTGAGTTTAATAAATATGCATAACTAATATAATTTTTTTATATTACCAATCAATCAAAGATCACTCTTAGTCATACATGACTATATATTGTTAGAGTAAAAACAAATTAAAATGCATATATGTCATTTATTTTATATTTTCTACTTGTATTTTCCTCCTAGGTTATAAAATTTGTCATAAATTGATAAATGAATAGCATTATTAAATATTAAAAATAATTCGATGAATTTTAAATAATTTTTATGGAAAAGACAAAATCATTGGACTTTGATGGTAATTTATCACCCTTTAATTGATTGATTCCTTGATCTTGAACAACAAATAAGATGGAAAAGGAAATGATATTGATCTTGAAAGCATTAGAGAAATTATGTCTAAGAACTTGAAAGCGATCTGCGTGAGGAAAACGGTAAGTTGGTCGGTGAGGGTGTGGAATGTGTAAATCTCGTAAAGGATTGCCATCAGCATGTTCCTGCACAAAATGATAATTGGCTGCAATGTGTTTCTTATTACTTTGTTCCGTAGAAAAAAGATCTGGGTTTGCATATTAATTTAGGTGACTATAATATTATTCACACAAGATTGATGGGTCCATTAAAATCATTCAATCCTGACAGTTCATCAGCTACGGTTAAAGCAAACGGGTGATACTAATTTGCTTTCGTTTGATGCGTTCGCTAAATGAAAGACTCGTCTGATTATGAGAACTGAAACTTGCAAAATATGAATAGCAGCTATTTGATCTAGCTAGCCCTACAACTGTTATTCTTGCCCATTGCTATTCCAATAAATGTTTAAATTAGTTATTAAAATTGGTAAAGTTTATTATTTTTAGTCTCTGATATTATCAGTTTGTTAAATTAAATGTTTGGTCTAGATATTTGCTAACAGCCTCAATAACAATCAATATATTATTAATGCTATGAACAAACAGTAAAAGATTTTGGTTTAACCAAGGGTAAAAGATTTTTGTTTAAAGCTAGTGTTAGGAAAAAAAATGTCCCTAGCATTCCTCTTATCTAGCGGCTTGTAAAAAAATTTGCTTTTAGACCGAAGAGTTTCTAAAGGTCCACAAAGTTGTTAGAACAAAAGAACTATTCATAGTCCAATAGAAATATGGGCAAGCTCATTGAGATAATAATAACAACGCATTACCTATAATAGAAAATTCATTAAGCGATAAGTTTCCTATTATAAAGACCTTAACTTCAAGTTCGTAAACTTATAAGTATAACTCCTGAGTTGTACTATATATTTTGTATGACATTTGACTGAAGTGTAATATATGCATGACTCTGTGAATAAAATTAATTACTTTAAAAGGACATTGATGTTTTGTACAATTGCAATAGAATTGCTCACTTTTTTACACAAAAGTTCAGTTATAATGTCCTTTTCAATTCTTTAAAATGCTTATGTCAGCTACGGTCAATCTTTGATTTTTTTAATAGAGAAACATTTTTTTTACATCTATTATTGAGTGAACCTTATAATAATTTATTCTTTGACATTTATTATTGAGTGAACTAAATGTAAATGTCATAAAGAGTTACTGAATAAGAATATATATATATATATATATATATATATATATATATATATATATATAATATACATTCTTAACATTTAATGTTCAACAAGTTAACTGAATAATAATAGAGGTACCTACTCGCCTCGGACATTTTACTTGTGGAGTTTCTGGTTGACCCCCTATTCTTCGGCGCAAAATCTGCATAAGTCAGTTCCTTTTTTTTTTTTGTTTCCTTTTCCACATTCTTCCATCACAGTGAAATGAGTGAACAAGTGATTAAAATAAATGAACTTGGATCCACTAGGAATTATAAATGACTTAAATAAATTTTGAATCAGATTATGATTATCGATTCGCTTGTTTAAGTTTTCTAAGAGTATATAAAAAGTGTTTCATTATTAGAGATTTTATATAAAAAAAAAAAGCAGAAGTTGTATTTTGTTTAATAGAGTGTTTGATAACTCGTTTGCAGCTTCCGGACGTGAATCAAGCATAAGTTACAAAGGATAGCTTTTGTGTCTTTTACTACTTTTTTACGCGGAAAAGTGGCTAAACGTACGTAAATCGATGATGCCAACCCAAACACGAGTCATACATATAGCAAATTCTTTTTATTTTAAAATGTAGGAGTTGTTTAAATAAACATATTTAACAGCTTAACGAAGCACTTAATGAATATGTGTTAATTATCACGCAACCATTCATGTTACAAAGTTGTTTTTATAATCGAAAGAGGAAACTAAGAAAAATTACTTTCATGTAAGTTATAAGTTAGTTTCATAAACTGTATTAATGAGGTTATTATAATTAATAAACTGACAACAGAGTATAAATTAAAATATCTTTATTTATTTATAGAAATTCTCTCAATACAAATGTTTGTATCATAAAATAACATAACAGGTAGATCATTCCTCTGATGTTATTGAGATTAGCTTGGGCAGTATTCAATCCTCCTTGTTGGTCTGGTCTTGTAATGTCTTGCTGTTCATTGGAAGCCCCGTGATTGTTGTATCAACTCCTCCATCAGTGCTGAACATTAAAAAGGAAGAAAATCTTTGTCATAATCATAAAAAAAAAAAAAGAGTGACAAGAGATAGCAGGAAAAATTACATAATTTCTTTTTAGAACAAAAATTAATTTACTCCAAGATGGAGCAAAAGAACTAAACGGTTTGACCAATTAAAAAAACATTACAAAAAAAGAAAGGAAATAAGCCATACCTTGAAAAAGGTGGGTACACACAACGTCCAAAGCCTAAACACACATAAAAACAAAGCAGAAAGAAACAATATATGGTTAATCAATGATTTTCACACATATAAATAGAGAGAAAAGGGAAGATATATATACTGGGATTAGTAACGGCAATGGTGGCTGTGCCACCAAAATTGCATGCAGCAGGGTTTTTGGCATGGGTCTGATAGTAGCTGTCAAAGGCATAAGAAGCATGGTTTTGAATGGTGTTAGGGTTGAAGCAACTGCCACCGGGTTGAATTGCCCTGCAGTCAGCTCCATGTGAGCATGCAAAGGCCAACCCTGACTTCAGTGCCCCGTAGCCAGCGTTGCTCCTTGCCTCGCACCACAATGTTCATCATCATCATCATGCTCCCAACTACTATTAACACTAGAGAAACCACTTTTGCTGCCCTTCAACAAATTACTATTAATATTGTTTGCTTAACTGGTAAAGAACAACTGATTGTGTGAGGATATTTGTTCAGCACAAAGGAATTAAATTTATAGTGGTCGTGGACACTTTTTTTTTTTGGTGGAGTAAATAAGCATATATCATTTTAATAAGAGAAACGCTCCTAACATGAATCATGAACTTTTTTTATTCTAATTTTTCTTGGTGACGGTGGTTTCAAATTTTTGTCCCCGAGATGATTTAATACAGTTTACATATTTATAATTCACTTAAATATATTTTTCTACTTATAACTTAATATTTTTTCTGTAATTTTTTTTTTCGTTTTAGTCATTATAAATCATGATGGTTTATTTTTTATTCTTAAAATGTTTTTAGATAGTTTTTCTTAGTGTAAAAAATATTATTTTTATTGTTTAAAATACTATTCAAAATATTTTAAGAATAAAAAATAAAATAAACATATTTTGTAATGACTAAAATAAAAAATTCTTTTTTACATGAATGAAAATAAATAAAAAATATCAAAAGAAACAAATATGTATTTAAGCCTTTATAATTTAAATCGGAGCCCAATCAGTTATGATAGAAGAATCCACGCTTTCGGTGATACTAATACTTCTCTTATAATAAATTACTATATTTGTCAGATATTTAAAAAATTATTTCTGATTATTTATGTAAAAGATAAACAATCAATTCATTAAAATTAATAAAAATAATTAAATTAGTCTATCTTAATTAATGCTTACAAAATTTTCATTTTATTTTGGAAATTTTTATTAAATATAATGAGTTAAGTAAGCGTTATATTTAATGATGTTGCTTATAATTTAAAAGTTAATTTTTTTTTCAATAATAAAACTATTAATGCATTTATTCACTTAAAATAAAGAATGGGTGAATTTTATATTAATAAATTTTACAATAAACAGTCGTCAGCATTTTTTATACTTAAGTTCCGTTATAACTGCCCTGCTTAATTCTTTATAACCGTTTCGTTTGCAATGTCAAATGGTCAACCTTTTTCGTGATAGTGAATATATTAAGAATATAATAATTTTTTACGTAAAAAAAGTATATAATAATTTTTCCGTTAAAAAAGATATATAATAATTTTTTAAGAGTTTAATATCTATATATTAATTACATAAAATAATTTTATACAGTTATATGATCACAAATTATTATTTGAATTATTTTAAAAGTAAAAAATTATATATGATTAATTGTGGTTAGATCACTGTATAAACTTTTTTTACACTTTTTATTCATGACCTTTTTCCTACTTTTTAATACTTATACTCTTAAATAAATTTTATAACCGTTTCGTTTACTGAGACATAATCTTCCTCTCTGTCTCTCTTTTTTCTCCTCCCGCTGCCTTTTCTCAATTTGCATTTCCTATTTCCAGCTTCAGTTTCATACCTACTGATGACCTATAATAAATGAACTTTAGATATATTAGTTTTTTTTTTTTCATCACTATTAAATGGGCACCGACTCTTTTTATGTTCAGTCCAGTTACCTACGAAATAGTTAAGCCATTCATGTCCTTTATTTTAAAAATAATAATTAATTATTTATTTGGTCTCACTATGATCTACACAATATTTATGTTTTATTCTCTATACTTAGAAACAACTCGAATGAGTCCCCATACAAGCAAAATCTTTACATATTAACCATTGATGTTAAATACAATTTAACATCGTTAATAGTGAGACAATGTAGTGTTGACGTAAGTGTTTGTATTTTATGTTTTAGTTTGTATACTTGTACTATTTTTACGATTTAGTCTCTACGTCCATTATCTTTATGTATGATCAAATTTTTTTTATATCAAAATAGAAATTAAGGAAAAATAGAGACATAATTTGTTTAATGTGAAAAATCCTCCAATGCAAGGGTAAAAATCACGGATCATCCAGACTAAAGAAATAATTCTACTATAATCAATGAAGATACAAGAGAATCTCTAACAAGTACACTAAAACGTGTTACAAACAGTCAAATTGAAACAAATCCTCACTTGGTACAATAGAGACAAGAAGATAAAACTCAAAAATATAAAACAAATAATATGAAATACTTATCTCTCTTTACATATATTTGTTTTCCGATCTAACTGGATAATTTGAAATATCGCGTGTGTAGAGCCTCCTGTCCAAAAATTAGCCCGATTCAACGGTGAACGAATCCGCAGTTGCAATCTGAAAAATGCTCTCTAGTGTATGTGAAAATCACAATAATTTCCCCTCTCCTTCCTTCTCTTTGAGTGATTTATAACTGTTCTTTCCTCTCAAATGAGTCTCTCTCAGTGTGTATCTCTTTATATGTGTCTCTCTCTAATCTGACTCCTCTCTACTTAAATAAGTGAGACAAAATGAGTCTTTTTATTTGGGTCTTTACTCAACATAGGAAGAGAGCCCAAAAAACTCAACAAATCTCCCCCTCACAATTATGTGAAGGTGACTGCCAAACCGGCAGATCTCACAAGAAACTTCAAACTTCCCTCTTATTAATGCCTTAGTTATCATATCAGCACCATTATCATCAGTATGAATTTTGGTCAACTCCAACAGCTTAGCATCAAAAGCATCTCGTATCCAATGATACCTCAGATCAATATGCTTAGACCTTGAATGAAAGGTTGAGTTCTTACCAAAATGAATAGCACTTTGACTATCGACAAACAGTAGATATTTATCCTGAACAAAACCAAGCTCCTACAAAAATTTCTTCACCCATAGGAACTCCTTGCATGCTTCGATAATGACAATGAATTATGCCTTTATAGTAGACAAAGTTACACACTTTTGTAGCTTGGACTACCAAGTCACAGCTCCCCCTGCAAATTTAATCAAATAGCCCGAAGTGGATTTTCTAGAATCAATGTCTCTCGTCATATCTGAGTCAGAGTATCCAACCAAAGTAGGTTTATCACCACCAAAACAAAACCTCATATCAACAGTACCATGAAGATACCTCAAAATCCATCTCACAACATTCCAATGCTCTCTACCTGGGTTTAACAAGAATCTACTAATTGTACCAACAACTATAAAAAAATTATAGCATTTTTATATAAACAACTTTGATCTTGTGATAGTTTTAAAGAGCCTTACATGACATCTGATAATAAGGACTAAAACATATGAAAAAATTTCTCACATCATTAAATGTTTTAATAATTACTTTTAATTTATATATATATATATATATATATATATATATATATATATATATATATATATATATATATATTCATATGATGTATTACATTTATTAAATCAAATAAGTATATTATATGGTAAATATAATATTTAATAATATTACCAATTTTAATTGTATATTCTATTTAATAAAAATAATTAATGCTAGTCAATTTTGAATACGGATTATAAGCTAATTTTTAAATAATAATAAAATAATTTTTATATAAAATTAATTAATATATTATTTTAGATATTAAACTTTTAATATTTTTTCATTTAGTTTATTGATTTTTTACTATACATAGATTCATATGATATATTACATTCATTAAATCTAATAAATACACTATATTTAGTAAATATAAAATTTAATAATATTATTAATGTTATTTATTTATTAAATACAATAATTATTACTATGTAAGAAAAAATCACTTTCAAATATGTTTTATTGGCTAATTTTTAAGTAAAATAAAAATAGCTAATATTTTAATATATATATATATATATATATATATATATATATATATATATATATATATTCATATATTAACTTTGGTTAAAAGATAATCTCATTCTCGAAAGTCTAAAATTCATAAGACTAACCTTAAGATGTAGAAAATATAATAATTTTTAAGGACTGTTTTTATTTAAGAACATATTTTAATAAATATTTACATATTACTAATTGTAATAAATTTATTTTAATAATGTTTTTAATGTTTAGTATATATTATTATATTATATTTAATAATATTGTAATCAATAGTCAATACAATATAAGAAAAAATCTATTTATTTATATGTCTATGTAAGTTATACATTAATAGCATTTAATGTTATATTAATGTATATTTTCAAGTTGATTTTACTTGTGGATATAAATATAAATAAAGGTAGTAAATTAGCATCATTGGCTTAAAATGTTTTATTCATAGAGACTACAGGTATTTTGTAGAAAACAATTCTATTTTCTATGAAGAAAAAAAACAATTCTATATGATTTGAGAACAATTGTTATGAGCTACACGACTTCTCCAATTATTTAAGGAATTTATATATTTAGTATTGAAATTGGAGAGGAATTGAAAACAATAGTAAAAAATTTATAATACTAACACACTTTATTCTATCATTGAATTAGATTTTAACTTAATATCACTCATTAAACTGAAAAAATTCTCCACTAACTGATCCATGCTTCTTTTTTTTTTTTTTTTATAAAGCTAATCCATGCATTTAATAGTTGACTTAAAGCATTTGCATTAATTGAATGGATTTTGTTGCCACAGTTAAACAAAAATCTGATTTTATCCCAAAGTAGGCGTTTAAAGTTAATGAATTGCCATATGCAGCCTTTCTTTGTGTGAAAGCTTGATGACATCACGGCTTATAAAAGCAGAAGTACAGAAACAAAAAAGATAAAAGTAAAATAAAAGTAGAAGTTCTTGACTAACCTTGGCTAAAATTGTTTGTCCTCGCCATAGTTTCTGTGTTCCAAATCGTTTGGGTGAGTTTCTTACGCTTTCCTGCGTCATATAATTATATATTTCTCGCCCCTTATAATTAACTATTCTTTTTACATTGCATACAATTATCTTTGTTCTTTATATATATACACGCACGTACGTATAAATAATGTTGACCCCTGGATTCATCATTTTGATATCAATTTAATCCTTTTTTCTTTTGAATCCACAGGCTGGTAGGGAAGGATCACTTCTTCTCGGAGGTACTAGTTCAAAACTTCTTTAAATTTAAACTTTTTTATAGCTTAATTAGATGGAAAAAAGGAGGAAATTAAAAGAATAATATATTATCTGGTTGATGTTGATCACGACTCAAATCTTGATTACATTAATTGCTCAGAATGCGGAAACGCATGTGAGTATCGTTGCTCAGAGACTCATCACAGGAAGCCATGTCTGTTCTTCTGCAACAAGTGTTGTAAGACATCTTTATGTGTCCCATCAGGAACCTATGGTCACAAGGAGGAATGTCCTTGCTATATAACAATTGGAATACCAAGGAAGGAAAACCCAAGTTCCCTTAATTAATTTAAGATCAATCCTTCATATTTACATGGTTATTAATTCTATTTCATGGATGTATTTCTCTGTATAGCTCAAAAGATAGCGAAAAAAATATGCATGAATTAAAGTTAATAGTATTATAAAGGATAATTAGAAATGTCATGAGGCAATTAACAGCTAGAGACTGATGAAAAGAATTAAACATGCACGGCGCTCATATACCATATCAGAAATTAAACTGTGTGTGAATATGTTGCTGAACTTCTGTTCCGGAAACATTCAGAACTACTTAATAATTTTTTCTTGTCTATATATACATTTATATTTATGGCTAACATACTGCAAAACTGAATTGTTTTTTTTACTAACCACCTAATTCGTGATTATAAACAACCAAGCAAACTTTCCCCTATTGATTTTTAATTATGTTAACCGCAAGAACTTTATTTTTGGTGGGTCATTGAAGATGATATTAAGGACAGATTTTTTAGGACATTGCTTCTCTCAGTGTTATACCATCACCTCCTTCAACGCCCCCTTCTGACATCAAATTTAACCAATATAGCACATTTGGAGAGAGAGGGTAAGGTGATGGTGATTCAAATCTTAATTCATGCATGCACTCTCTATATGCTTTAATAATGATAGGCGTGAGAGGCCAGCTGAGATCGTTCCAAGGCAATAATGATGCGGATGGGAACCATTATTATAGAAAACTGATACTTGCGCCACAAAAAGCCTCAGATCTCCACACATCAATCACAAATGCTTCTCCATGGACTTTGTTCTGTTGTTGTTACTGTTACAATAGCCTCTCAAATTAGACATTAAGGTAATTGAGAGTGAAACTATGAAAGGGTAAAAAGGAAATAGGAAAAAAGAAAAAGAAAATAAAAAAACCACCTATTTATTGAAAAAAATATATATGTTGGGATGTGGAATAACTTTCTAAGTTAAAAACATCCACTTAAGATAATTATTATCAAAATTAATAAATTTATAAGATATAATAATTTATAATTAAATAAGAATATAAAAACATTTTACACTTCATGTCCTATTTTTCCTAAAAGAAACTACTATATAAAAAGTAAGTTTAAACCATGAAGATCCAATTCCAATTTATATTTATTCAGTAGCTCTTAAAATTAAATTCTTATTAGAATTTTGTTAATCCTAATTTATAGACTAATATCTTTTTATTAAAGATAAGCTAAATAGTGGTTATAATGTTTTTAGGCTCTAAGGACTTTCATTCCATAAAAATTAATATAAAATCCTAAACTCGGCATGGTACATTTATATATCAGTCATTGTCTGATTTCAATTAAACACCCCCACCTACCTTCTTTTCATGATCCTCTCATCTCCATGCATCCATAGCACCTTGTTCTATAGAATGGCTGCCTTGTTTTCAAACTAGAAAACATTTCACTGATTCCGTGGTCGATCTCATTTCTCTGGAAAGTTCTTAATTACTAGTCTTTAGTACTTCCTAGTTAGTACTATGGTCAGAATTAAAATCAATATTTCTATTTGTATGCATATTGAATGGAAACTCTTGAAAATATTTCACTTTACGAAAAGTTATCAATAGTATTTTTCTTACTGCACCTAGTCCACGACCGTGTCTAAACGATTAAAAGTGCAAAAAAAAAAAAAAGTTGGCCTTATCAAAATTAAACTATCATAATTTATTTATTTATTACCACTAACACTATATTTATTATATTTATTACAAACTTAAATACATTTACGGTACTTTAACCGATTATTCAGGCACTCTCTCTTTAACCAATGAAACTTAACACCCAACCAAATGGATTAATATTGAACCCAATTCAATAAAACTAGTTTAATGTCACCGTTGTATATGATTACCAACCCTACCACCAGTTTTGTGATCAATGTGACAAAGCCACCACCAATCACCACCTAATTATCCCTTCGACATCGCTGTCACGCCATAGTTAATTACCACCACTCTACCAACTTTAGTATGAAGAAGATCTGAACATGTATTTAGTATAAATAAATATTTTTTAGTTGTATTAAATTGTTAATTTAGTTATATCTGCAAGCAGTTTTTTATCATTTCATCTGATCATGTAGGAGTATATATATTCTATTTTTTACTTAAAGTTGGGATTGAACGCCCAATCGAACTTGAATTTATTAGAAGAAACTAATCTTCACAAAAATAATAAATCACATCTTTTACTAGGATGGTGATGATGAATGACTCCAGTTAGACTCGAAAGAATATTGAGATCCTTTAGTTGCACATTAATTTAGTCTACGCTTCTAAAGCAGCCTTTACTCCTTTCACGAATTTATTGAGTTCAAACTTATTTATTGTTTAATTATTATTCTATTTTGAGTTCAATGCTGCATTGCTGCTTTCTTATTTAATATTTACTATTTTTTCAATGCTCCAAAATTATAAGGCACAGTAACATTTAGTACTTTTTCTTATTATTCATTAAATACTTTTTTTAAACATAGATGAAATACTTCAGATTTAATTCATATAAACAAAAAAAATATATGTTGAAAGAATCATTAAACTCGGATTAAAATTGAATTTAAAAAGTTTAAAAAATCACTATTAATTATAGAAAATCTTAAAAAAATATTGAAAATGATTAAGTTATTCTGTTTTAGAACACATGTATATTCCAATGAAGACAATCATGACAATTTTTTTCAAGTAGTTATTTAGAACAATCCGACGTCAGTAAGTATTATTTTTTTTTTAAAAGCAATAAGTGTTATTTCTGACTATTATTTGTTCACAAAAGCAAAAAAAAATAAAAAGTAATAAAATAAGTGTTTTGGTATTTATTAAATGAATTTAAAGAGGATAAATATACAATTAAAAAAGGAAGTGCAAACAAATGTAGTTACGACCGTGCAATAAAGTTGGCAACTGGCAAGCAAGCAAAGCACTAGAAAAACTAGGAAGAGAGAAGAACCCAGTTGCAACACTAATTTTCTCTTTCCCTTTTTTTGGACTTATCCTTCTTTCTGCAACTCCAAAATGGGTTCCAAAGGGGCAAAAAATCTAGCACTCTCTTCAGCCTTGTTGCTCCTTTTGGTCGGTTTTGCAACCTCAGACATCAATCAAGACAAAGCAGAATGTACGGATAAACTTCTTGGTCTAGCTGGTTGTCTTTCCTATGTTGGTGGCGAAGCCAAAGTCCCCACCATGGATTGTTGCTCTGGTATCAAAGAGGTTATTAACAAGAGCAAGAGGTGCCTCTGCATCCTCATCAAGGATCGTGATGATCCTAGTCTTGGCCTCAAGATCAACGTCACCCTTGCTTTAAACTTACCAGATGTTTGTGAAACACCCACTAATATAACTCAGTGTGTTGGTAAGTAGTCTATAACTATATGCCTATCTCTTCATGATCTTTTTTTTTTTTTTTTTTATGGATAAATGTTAATAGTTAATTATTTTGTTAGCATGAGAATTTGAACCTGTGACATCTCTCTCATTTTATTCTTCCTTTATGATTAGATCAATTTTATATCTTTCATTCATCGCACTTGTTTTGCTACCCTTATGTTGTGCCCGTACTCAATTTTGATGTTTGATATGTTGCTGTTTTCAGATCTTTTGCATTTGGCACCCAAGTCCCAGGAAGCTAAGGTGTTTGAGGGGTTTGAAAAAGCCTTGACCAACAAAACTAGTCCCTCCCCGGTCCTTAGTGGTAAATATTGTTGATTAATTTTTATTATACACAATTCCACTTTTAATTGATTCCTTTAACCCTCGTGGAATTTTTTAACCTCATCAAGGTTTTAAAGTACGATTTGTGGTTGTGGTTTCGGCTCATTGCAAATGCATAAAAAAAATGATGTTATTGTAAAATTGGCCATTTTTTTTATCAAGAAAGTCCAACCATAGAATCCAATTTACACGAATGAAAATACGAGGAAAATTATAGAATTGTGATAGTTAAGAGACCAAAATATAATTGTACTGTCTGATTTAGAACTGAAAATTGACCGCAGCTAATAACACAACTGCAAAGGGAACAAGCACAAGCGCGAACAACAACAGCGGAGGTGGGTGGGGAAAGAGGTGGTTAGTGGCAGAGGTGGTGTGTGTGATTTTACCGATTGTTTTTATTTCCCATTTTTTCTTGTTCCTAGTTTGAACCGTGATCAAGAGTAGAAGGATGATGTTTTAGTGGTTGTGTCTATTTATTATTTCCCGGATTCATGACGTGTTCTGCATATATATATGTTTATGTTATGCAATTTGTGATTTATTTTTACTAGGTGTTGTACTGTCTGTTTCCTTTAGTTATTTTTTGCCTCAGTGTGTGCCCATCTCCTGCTGTCTGCGTGATTAATTCTCCAACTAATTAAAACCATTGAAGGGGACCCGTCACTTGACCTCAACAATGTGTATGCTTTAAATATCCTTCTGCTAGCATCTGCTAGGACCTTCTATTTACACTTGGTATTATGTAATTGGTAGGTTCGATGTTGACATCTTTTACAGTATATAAGTGTTCATTTATTTATTTAGTCGTACCATAATGAGATTAATTTGGCATTGAATAAATGTAATAAATATTAAGAAAAAAATGGGGTTGAACATGTAAAAAGAAATATTCAGTATATGCGTAATCTTTTTTAAGAATTAGTAAAATTTTATAAAAAAAATATTTTCTATTTTTTTTTAAAAAAATAATGAATCAATCATATCATTAAATCATTACTTAGTAATTTGTACGCGATCCTAAAATCAAGCTTATTTACCATAAAAGAAAGTGCATCATTACTTATTGCAACTACCTGCAACGAGGATACTCACACAATGTGTAGTTATAGCCAAGAGTTTTTCTTTTCTTTTTTTCCTATTAGGAGAATCTCGCGTAATTACATAATTACATTTTCTCATAATATGACTTAATCTTGATTTTTAAATATATATATATAATACTCTCTATATGACTGCAAATATATAAACATTTTTACTGCAATTACATAATTTACATGACTTTCTTTTACTGATTATATACATTTTCTTAATAGTCGCTAAAGATATTTTTAATCAATAGTGAGAGATTCATCTTTTTCAAAAGTATAGATTATTAAAGTAGACTTTGCTTACTTTAATAAAGCATTTATCATACATATTAAAAAAAATGAATCATAATCAGTATGTTTATGAGATTTAAATCATGTCAAACTTTTTTGGTAAAACCAAAAGACCTAATGCCTATTTTTAGTTCTGCCTTTTTATTGAGGATTTAGCTTATTTAAAAGAATAAAACTTAAATACAATATTATAGTTTTTTATAGTATTATTTTTAATTAAAACCAGCATTTCATTTTGATATTTAATGGTTATATTGTTTTCGTTGTGTAAAAAAAAACATTATAGAAACTAGTTCCATAATGAATTAAAACATAACTACGCTACAAAAATTAGTTTTTGTTGAAGATATATTTGTCAAAAAAAATAAAGATAAAAAAAAAACAGGCGGTACAAAGAATAAAGAGGGCAATGTGAGTAGCATCACTCGGAATGCCATATGGCCCAAATTCAAGAACAAGGTTAATGGTAATGTCATGTTTGATTTTATGTTAAAGAATTAAATCCAAATTTAAAATTGATTATAGATAATTATTCACATATTTTATTTTATGTCGGAGAAAAATTCATAATTAATTTTAAATTGAAATAAATTTGGGTAACTTTTGTACTAAATAAAAAAAATTATACTAAATTTTACTCATAACTTATTTTTACAATAAAAAGTTAAAAACATTCAAACACAAATTATCTTATTTCAAAATCAATTTTAATTAAAATTAATTTTATTAATGCTCGTTCAAACACGCCAGAAGAAGAATTTTCAGGCCCAACATTAGACATGGCACCAAGTCAAGGAAGTTAGCACCTCCCCCCTGATGAGCTACTAAGGACATTTTTTATTATCTGTTCAAAAAGTAATTTTGGGTGCTAAACTTATTTTTGAAGAGTAAACTCACTTTCATGATCTTCAAAACTAAGTTTTATAAAAGTAAGATTTAAGTTGTTTTTGTAAACTTAAGTTTAAAAACTTTAATATAAATATGCATCAAGGGTATATTTGAATTTTTTGAGAGAATTTCAAAAGTACGTTTAAGAATAAAATCAGTTGAGAATCATGTTTGGTTACTCTATGTATGAAAGTATATTTTTGCTTGAAAACTTAGTTTGGGAGAAGTAAGACTTGAGATATTTTTTCAGACTTATAGTTTGCAAATTCATGTTTAACTCAAACTTAAGTTTGTAAATTTTAATAATTCAAACATGGACTAAGTTGGAGGAAAGTATGAGTCTAAAAGCATACACAATAGTAATATAGTATCCTAACCAAACTGGTGCGAGTGTCCTGCGTAACATGCAGTAAACATATTTAAAAAAAAAAGTCACAAATAGTCCATTATATTACAGATTAAGTATTAAACTTTTAAGAAAACACTAGGTACAAATGAGGAGGTTATAGTGATTTCAATTATATTCAATGCCTTGTAAATCAGGAAAGTAATCACCCTAGTACACAGAAAAGATCACGTGGAAAACAATAGAGGGTAGTCAGGTAAGCGCAGCATGCAAATCGTTGTTTTAGCAAGACCCTACTTTGGCATTCATTATTAAGCACGTTTACACCTTACCAGCAACTGAAAGTTCAGCAACATACATGAAGTTGAAGTCTCAACTTAAATATGTACATAATATCATGTTCATAAAGGTCTCCCGTGGATATAATATAACGTAACCAGACTGGGTTTTGCGAGTCTTAACACTTTGACAGATATAAGCTAAGGCAATAGAGGGACAGTGACAGGTTAAAACGTCATATATTCCATTATGCCATACAACAGCTAGTATGAAACTGGATCTACTCCGTGAGAAGCATGGGAATTTCATCGACCGGAGCAGGAAGCTGCAAATTGCAAAAGATTTCTACAAGTTAGTATTTCTCTGACTGCATTTAGAAAAAATGTCAAGACTAAATGAAGAAGGATATGCAAGGGAAAAAGGTTGCAGATGATATTAATTTGTATGATCATATGGACAAACTCAACTAGTGTATGCCTCTAATTAGTGGAAAACTGGTAGTTTTGGGAATTTGTTTGTTCATTTACAAGGGAGCAGATGATTGAAAAGCTCATTAAGCATCCTAAGCCTCCCATGCTCAGACCATATTGCACACACAAAAAACTCATATTCGGTGATATGATCAAGAGCGTTTGTCAGCATGTCAAAAACTCAAGCTATTAGCATAGGTGTTATTCTGCACCAAACACTGACCATTACCTATTTGTATAAACTTCTATAGAAACAATTATAGAAAAAAAATACCCTAAGCCATTATAGAAAAAATACTATAAACTAAAATTAACTTATGCTTAAACTAATTCTCTCATATTAGCTTCTCTAATTTTAACTTATGAAAAAGATCATTTCATTTTTTCTTCTTTTAGAAATGTTTCAGCATGTTTATCCAAACATACCCTAAGTCATTAATGAACCCCAGGGAGAGTGAACTCTATAACATTACTTCCCCTTGGCGGCAAGACAAGATCAATGGCTACCTCCGACTTTAAATTTAGGCAGAAACTGCTTAAAACCAAGGAACTGGTGGGACAACTAGCCCATATCCCAACAATTTTTTGTGAACTCATAGGAATCAAACTCAAGTATTAGAGAACTTACCATAGGTTCAACCAACTAAGCTAGAGACTCCTTAGTAATCCCAACAATATTATTCAATGTTGTACTGCAAACAATATTAGTAATCCCACTTGTAAACCCCGAATCTGATGGCATAAATCACACCTCTCATGAAACTAATTACAGAGCATCAAAGGTTTAACCATTCAAGTAAAAAAAAAATTAAAAAAAAAAAAAACTTGTTGACTCTTCCCGTATTAGCTTCGATGTTTAGTTAATTATATTTGAAGCAGTTTCTGGACTAGTCCAATTAAACCCAATATAGTGTTCGAAAAGGCTAAAGCAGTAAAAATAAAGAAAAATGGAGCGTCTAAAGGAGAAAATAGGGGAAGAAGGAACCTGAATTGGACGTGGAAGGCAAGGTGGGCAAGAGAGGGATTTGCGGCAGGAGCGAACGGTTTTGAACTGGTGAACGTCGAGTTTCTTGTTGATGATGCCGACCTGGAAGTAGATGCTGTTGGAGGGAGGCAAATCGACCTTGATCTCATCGACGTTGAACCAGATGAAGAGGCGCTGGACCTGAATGCCCTTGAGGTTGGTGATGGAGCCATAGCTGAGCTTGCCGGAGATCTTGGTCTCGTAGTAAACTAAGTAATCGAACTGTATGTAGCAGGGCTTCGCCAAAACGACGACGAATTGCCCGTCCTCGTCGAGCGTGTAGTCGGTGACGGTGTCCGGTAACAGACCGCTCGGGAGGCCGTACTTGGGGAGTATCTCGTACACGCTCTCCTTCGCCGCCACCGCCGTGCAAAGCAGAGTGCTGAGGATTGCCATGAGAGCAAACGCCTCTGATGATCGGTTTGAGGGTGTTGTTGTTGCCATGGCTCAAATCGTAGAGACAACTTATTCCGGTTACCGCTTTTGTTACGATTCTCTCTCGCTCTGTGTCTCCTTTGGGGAAGAGGCTCGGTTTTAATTTTAAACACCAACAACCAACAACCTCTATCAATTGACTTATTTCAAAGAATATTTTGGTTTTATCACAAATAAAAAATGTTTTCGGTTCTTAGTTTAACTCTGATTTGTATCTTTTTAGTCTCTTAAAAGGAATTTTTTTATTCTTAGCATTTATATTTTAATTTTTTTATCTCTATAATTTATATTTTAATTCTTCTTTAGTTTAAAAATACTTTTTTTATTTTTATAATTTATATTTTAATTTAGTTTTAATCCATATAATTTAAAAATAATTTTTTTAATTTTTTATTTTATATTTTAATTCTCTTTTAATCCTAAGTAATATTATTAATCATAATTAATTATAAAAATATTAACAAATTATTCGTAACTAATTTATTACAAGATAATTTATAATAAAAAAATAGTTGATAATTTATAATTAATTATTTTTATATATATTTTTTAAAAAAATTAAAAGATAATTAAGATAATTAAAATACAAATTATAAGAACTAAAAAAATCATTTTTAAACTATAAAAACTAAAAAAAATTAAAACATAATCGATAAAAACTAAAAGAAATACTTTTCATATTATAGGACTAAAACATTTCAACTAAATGGTGAAACTATAACCAATAAAAATTAAAAACTTTTTTTTTTACCATGATGACTTTCAGGTATGACTGACAGGTAATACACCAAATGATTACAAGATTAATCCTTTAGTATATAGGCAAACTTAACTTGGTATCGTTACAAAGGAAGATATAAGATTTATAGTTACGATAGAAAGAAATAAGAGAAAAATTACATATTTAATTTTTTCTATTAAAAAAATTAATAATTAACCTTTATTTACAAAACATATTACTATCTAAAAATGTAGTTAAGAGTTTAGTTTTAAAGTTATATGTATGGAAAAAAATATTATGAGATATCAATTTCTTAAATAAATACCAATAATTCAAAAGAGTGAGATGTGATTGTTTTACAAGATTAATATATGATTCTTACTTCAAAGATATCATGCGTTTATCCCAAAAAAAAATGACACACTAGTATTAAGAATAATGAATATTGTAATTTTGGTTCAACATTAATGTTGTATATATGTTGATTGTTAATGGTTAACTAATGAGTGTTAATATTGTGATGAGATGAAAATTAATATTTGATAATTAAAAATTATTTAATTAATTAAAATGTAAAACATAAAAAAGATAAACGTATATAAAATTGAAAATTGAAAGAAAAAAAAAAGATTATCTAAAATATGAGGACTTGATCATAATATGTTTTCATTATTTTCTAATCTTTGTGGAATTGGTTATGCGATGGTATGTTTGTGTTTTACTGTCGATTTTTGTGCTTAAAGGCACTAAATGTAGATTTAAGACTCAGTGGAACTCTAAGATTGAAGAAAAAACGTGTCCAAAAGGCTTGATGTTAGTCACTGCGGTTAGCAGCTGCATGCTTATGCATGTTATCAATTGTTCGTGTCTGTGATAAGCTGTGTTCCAACAGATTGTGCCTTGACAACTGTGGTTTCGACTATGAGCAAACTGGTCACGATTGTGATCGAGCGACTTTGACCCCGATATGTCATCGTTTTACACTTTTAATTGTATTTTGAGTTGGAACCCTTTTATAGCTCATTGTTTTTATTTGTGTTCTGAACTTAAGATTAGTGTTTTCAGAAGGGTGATTAGTAGATGACACATATTGTGAGAGTGGGAGATTATATTATTCTTTGACTCTTTTAAAGGTATGTTGTTTATTTTTTTGCTGTTTATTTTGTTTTCATGACTACAACTGAGTAATCATCGTGTTCTAGGTTAGGAGTTTACACCATGACTTCTTATTTTAAGATTACTGCCTATATAGTGTTAGTGTAAAACAAATTACAATGTCGATCAATAAAAAATCAACATTAATGTACTTTTTTAAAGTAGTTTTTTTTATAAAGTTCAGTAAATTGATCATATATTATGATTTATGATGGAATAATAATAATAATAACTATAATAAAATAATTATATAGTGATATAAAATTATATTTTATCATTAGCATATCATTTATTTTTCTTAAATTTAATCTAATATATTTTTACATAATTACATGTGTCAATCAAGAAAATTTATCTTAATTGATTAATTAATATATATGAATTATTATAAAATTAAAGATAAATATTAAAAAAATTATAATAATTTACATATGTTATTCAGCTTAGATTTTCTTAGTAAGTCTTGTTAATTGAATTACTGATATAATAATTTCTAAATAAAATAAAATATTATATCGATTAGCACCTTGGTAGTTGGTAGAAATCCAAATATACGAGTTTTTTGTTTTGGTGATTTGCAATTTTTTTTCCGGAGCTTGCTAGGTATTTTTAGTATAACAAATCATATTTCATCTTTATATAATAAAGTTTCTCTTCAAGAATTTTTTATAACATCCAAACTCGTGGGTCGCCTCTTATAAAAAAAAACAACTCGTGGGACGCGTGGCCGTACCAACAATGCAAAACTCAGGACAACAGCTTTCAAGTTTCAAATGTGACTTTTTTCTTTTTGAGTTTTGCATACAATAAAGTTATATTTACGCAAACAATAAGCATTTTTTTTAAATAAAGTTTGTTAAGTGCGAGTTTTAATTTATTTATTTATTTAAGGTAAAATAAATAAATATTTTTTTAAAAATAAAAATATTTACTAATCATGATATCTTGTTACTATATTATTGGATGTTCATGATTTAATCTAATATCCAGATCGAGTATAAAAGTAATATATCATTTGATTTTATTCAATTTAAATATTTTATTATTATATTATAAAAAAATTTACATCAGGGGTGCTCATGAGTAAGCGTAACCCAAATTGATTTCAATAGTTTGGTTGAGTCATTTGTATGTTTTATCAAAATCAAATTGAACTAACTAATCCAAATTGTTCACATATGATTTGGGTCATCGATTTACATTTATAAATCCGATCAATACCGATAAAAAAATGGAAAATTGTTTGGTTTTTTTAGATGTTGGAACTAATAAAAGTGTTAGGACAGCTAGTGTTGGAACTCCTTGTATTACTTTTAATTATTTGTTTCACATTTATTGTCTTATTACAAGAAATTAGTTTGTAAGAAACGATTGTGATTTAGACTATTATAATAAATCTAGTGAAAGAATATTTTGTTTTAATTCGTATTAATCTATTTTATAATATTATATTGATGATATTAAATAAATTAATTTTATTATTTTTCATTTATTTGATTATATTTTGTTAATTGTATTAGATATTTGGTTGAATCATAATATAAAATTGTAGTTTTAAGAAAAAAAATATCAAATTAAAATGGGTAACCCATTGGCATGAACTTAACCAAATCAAATTGTTTATGAATAGGTTGAATTAGGTTGAGTTAAAAAAAATTATAAAAATTGACCCGAAACAAATCTATCAAATTTGATTAGATTGAATCCTGAATTTGACCAAACTCAATCCGACCCGCGAATACCCCTATTTCACATACTACAATTATTATTTTTTATGGAACATACTACCATTACTATAGTTTTTATTTTAAGAGATAATATTACTAAAGTTGGATATACAGATACAAGGCTTGTTGTTAAACTTACAACTTGCAAAACTTAAAGTTGTGATGCTTATTAGCCCATTGTTGGCTTATGTATGTTATAATATTTTTTTTTACTCATAAATATAAAAATTTAAAATTTATTTTTAGATTATTTTTTTATCTATTTTTTGTTCTCATAAAATTAATTTTTTTTTCAAAGACATAGGTTCAGATAATTTAAACTTACATCCAAACCTACATATACGCACGTTGAAGGAGGTGATACAGGTGACAACATGACAAAACGCATAGGAGATTGGATATGGTGGTTGCCTGATTGGTGGCATGACGAGCAGGGCTATGGTGGTGATGGCTTGTGATCAGGCCGTGTACAGACATTTTGGGGCCTAAGGCGAAAATGTTTAATGAGTCTTTTTTTTTACAAGAATTTTAAAGAGACTTAGTATATTATATAAAATATCAATTTTTATATTAATCTTCTAGCTTTTTTAGCTGCAAGATCATTTATCAAAGTTTTATAATCAAGCAATTCTAACACTTCACTTTCAATAGATAAAATAGCTAATTCATTCAATCTATCTTGTAACATTGTTGATTTTAGATATGATTTAAACAATTTTAATTTTGAAAAACTTCTCTCAGCAGTAGCAATTGTTACAGGGATTGTCAATAAAATTATATATGCAATGTAAACATTTGGAAAAAAATCTAAAGTTTTAATATAACTCAATACTTCTATTGATGTGCTAATTTCTTTTCTTAAAACTTCTCTTAGTACTTTCAATTTTGAAAATAAATCAAGATCATCAATATCAGAGTATTCATTAAACCTTAAAAACTTTTTAAGATTAATACAATATTTTTTCAATTCATCCTCATCTAAAGCTTTAATTTTTTTGGAATCAAATAAAAAACAAAAAATAGTCTCATATTATAAAAATTGTTCAAATCGTGTCTCAATAGAATTAATTGATTGATTTAATATGTATAAAAAATACTCAATACGAAAAGATTCTTCACGTGAATGTGTGATCTCATTACTAATATTTTTATCAAAATGAGGTTTTCTATGAATTTTACATTTTTCACAAAATTTTGGCGAAGAAAAAGTTTGATCAATAGACAATAGGTTTTATTCAAGGGAAGGAGAAGAATAGATTTTTTTTATAAGAGATGAAAAAACGTGAAGAATGAAGTTTAGAGAGTGAGATACGTTAGTTAGTTAGTTAGTTAGTTAGTTAGTTAGTTAGGAAATTGAGATGGATTAAAGGAAACTTAATAGGGATTTATTTTTTTGGGATGAATAAAATACTTTAAATGATATTAATTGTGATATTGGTTAATTTTTTTTAAAAAAATATTAATTGACTAATTTTTAGGAAAAAGAGAGATTCTAAACTATTTTATTTTGATCAGTTAAAATTTGTTAATAGTTAATAATAAAAAAAATTTAAAGACTTAATTTTTTTTTTGGACCCTAATTTACCTTATAACTTGCCAGACCCTACTTGTGATGGTGAGGGAGTGTTGCTTCTTGCTTGGGTGTGGGTTGATGACCTCACGGTGACAAAGGAGGATGTCTGGGACAAGGGAGGTGGCTGCGTTTATTTCTCAGTTTGTTTGGGCTATGATTTAATGGGACTAAAAATTTGTGAGAATTATTAACCTCTAAAAATTATTTTTTAGAATTCAAATTAAAAATTATAAGTTCAGATTTATTTGAATTATTATATCATTTTACAAAGATAAATTTTAAACATTTTTATATTTATATTTATATTTATAATTATAATGATAAGAAAAATATATTTTAGTTTTTATTTTACTAGCTTAATGTGTTTTTTCTATAGATTTTTTTTATATTATTTATTTATTAATTAGGTGTATGACTATGAAATATATGTTCCAACAGCAACTTATAGTATATGATCCTGATCCAATCCTTGACAGCTAGGAAGCGTCTGAGTCCGAGGGAAGACATGTTCCCACAAACCCTAATATTGTTCTCAGCACTCATAATCCTCTTCCATGGAGATCTCGTCTTAAGCACAACAGCACCAGATGATATCCACGATGTTCTCCCTCAGTACGGTTTCCCAAAGGGTCTTCTTCCCAACAACGCGGTCTCCTACACCCTCTCCCCCGACGATGGCTTCTTCACCGTCCAGCTCGATGCCCCCTGCTACGTCCACTGGGACGACCAATTAGTCTACTACCACAGCCAAATCAGTGGCACTCTCACCTACGGTTCCGTCTCGCACGTGTCGGGGATTCAGGCCCAGAAACTCTTCCTCTGGCTCCCTGTTACCGGAATTAAGGTCCACCAGGATTCCGGCATGTTAGAGTTCTTCGTTGGAGCTTTGTCCCAGACGCTACCCGCCAGCGACTTCCAGGATGTGCCTGGGTGCTCCCGCAGAGGATCGCTGCTCGCTACAAACCTCATTCTTCCTCTCTGACCGTATTCATCTCTGTCTATTCTCTCCTACTCATCTTGTTCAACTTCAAATTAATTGTTTCATACTCAAATACTACCTACTAGCCTACTACCATGTTAATGTTAATTAAAATTATAGGGATTTTCAGAAGCGCGTCCCCTGTTTCGCATTCAGGGAATTAATCCCGTTAATGTTTGTTTACATTTTTTGGACTTTAATAAATTTACTTTTTTTTAATTAGAGGGCTCTTTTTTTTTTTCTTTAAAAATTAAGTATGAAGTGATTTTATTTAATGGAATGTTCCTGCATTAATCGCAAGAAAACCAATTATAACTATATTTTCTTTTCTTAATTCTTTTTTTAGTAGACAGGTAAAGATTAACCCCTTTTTAATCGTAGAAATTATGAAAGTGATTTTTTATATTTTTGGTACTCATAGGCAATTTAAAAACTTATTTTTAGCAATTAGATAGCTGAGCAACTTTTCCGGTTTCGTAAGTAATTATAGTTGAAGTTTCTTTGCGCCAATACCAATATGACTATGATTGATGATTACATTGATCGACAAAATCACACGCAAACGTGAAAGCAACAATTATCCACATCCAATAACAAAACAGCGTGAAAGCAACAATTATCAGCTTCTGTCAGGACGTGATTTTTCACGGCAAATGTCCCTTTAAAATCGCTTGCCAACATGCTGTAATATTAAATTAACAGGTGCCACTTGCTAACCTAAGTTTTCTTCTTTTAACACCAAGACAAACATAAAACATTCGCTTCAAGTCTCTCCACTTTCTCTGGCTTATGGTTATGGCCATGCTAAACACATGACATGCTGAGATTATAAGTATAAATAGTGATATTTCAGGATCCAAGAAGCAATTCTACAGAAAATTCTCTGTTTCAGCTTAGAGTTTTACTCTTCCTTCTCTAATGGATCGTGGAAATGAATGACTTCACTGGCAGTGGGCACCAACAAGAGGAGCAGCATTGCAGCAATGAAAGTTCAGATAGGAATAAGTTATTGATGAACAAACAAATAGTTTTGATCTTTTGGAGAATAAGAAAAAAATACTTCAACAAAATTTCTGATGCATTCATCAATCAATAACTTCCACAAACAACTTAGGATTGAGGGAGAGAATTCGTTCACACGTTTTCAGGATATGATAAACAGGCGCATGAATGATTAGAGCTGAATGGAATTGCTGCATTGGCTAAATAGTACTGCGTTTGTTACTTCACACGCACACATAAAAAAAAAGTGTGATTATTTCTTTGTTAAAATTTATCTAAAAGCATTCAATAAATTAAATTAAACAATCATTTTTCTTAATATAGCAGCAATCTTAGTATAGAATTGAAGTTAAAAAAAGTCCCTTAATAAGGGAAAATACAATTGCACAACAAATAATTCTCTAACCAATCAAATTTTATGGCACACTTGTACGTAAGTCTGAACTGGTTTTCCAAGACATGCTTGCTTCTAGATAACTTTTTGTCCTGAATCAAACCTTTTATTTTATACATCTTGAAGGCATCTTCTATTCTGACATTATGCTTAGACCAGATGCAAGTGATGGAATACTTTGTTCATATCTGAAAAAATTGCTTGGATCAACCTTGGTCTTTACCTCTACCAGTCTATCATAGTTTCTTTTGAAATACTTCTCACCCCAGACTCTAGCCTCTGCATAACTAGCATTTCCAGGTCCATTGACACCTATATCAACGTCTCTATAGTTGATATATGAACTTCTAGGTGAACTTGACACATAAGGTGTCATATAATCATAGAGCCTCCGAATCCGATCTAGATATCTGTTAGCAACATCTTCACCCTCCTCTTTCCAAGTCACAGAGTATTGAATTTTATAAATGTTACCAGCTCTATGTGGAAACGGTGTTTCCACCTCAGAAATCTCACCCATTTTCCCACCATAGGGATTCAATGCAAGAGCAGGTTTTTCTAGCTCCATCATCTTGTTCCATATACCTTCAAGGCCAGTTTTGGAAATTGGTTGCTGCACATAATCTGATTTCTTCTTCAAGTATTTCTCCTGTGTATTATGCCTTTGAAGCAAAACATCAACCGAAGTCCCCACTGGATAGTTGTCCCAAAACAACACCGAATCGATCCAACTCATTTCAATGCACTGTTCAGCAACCAAACCAAGTTCAGGGAAGCTCTTATTCATCACACCAAGCAACTCTTGTGAATTTCCAAGGAACAAGGCATTGAACTTGGCTCTTATTGTCTTCACACCCTTTCTTTTGACAGAACTAAGAACCACTCTAATAAACAAGCCATCATGTAACTTATCAGCAACATACTGCCACTTATGAACAACATCAGTGGCACCTTGTTCCAATGTTCTTTCAACTCTGAAAACAGTTACAACCTCAGGAACAGGAACTAACCTAATTTTCCACGACACAACGACTCCAAAGCTAGCTCCCCCACCTCCTCTAATAGCCCAGAAAAGATCTTCCCCCATTAACTTCCTATCCAAGACTCTACCTTGAGCATCCACAATTATTGCATCCAAAACATGATCCACAGAGAGACCAAACATTCTCATCATGTTCCCATAGCCTCCTCCACTGAAATGTCCTCCAACACCAACACTGTGACACACCCCAGCTGGGAAAGCATGGATCTTGCTCCTCTCAGCGATCGCATGATAGAGTTCACCAATCGTTGACCCCGAGTCAACCCACGCAGTGTCATCATCATCATCCAAGTTGACTTTGACTGATCTGAGCATAAACATGTCAAGAATAACAAATGGGGCTTCTGAAACGTAGGAGAGGCCATCGTAGTCGTGGCCCCCACTTCTGATTCTGATCTCAAGGTTGAAGCTTTTGCAGCAGATGATGGAGGCCTGGATGTGGGACACGTGGGTTGGTGCCACTATGAAGGATGGTTTTGGAGTTGTGGAGGAACTGAATCTGAGGTTTCTGATGTAGGAGTCTAAGATGGGAGGGTATGAGGGGCTGTTGGGGAAATAGGTGACAGCAGAGATTGGATTTGGAAGAGAGGGGTCAGAATAGAGAGAGAGGCACTGGAGAATACTGTCTTGAAAAGGTTCTGATTCTGAAGCAGCCATTAGAACGTGGAGTAGAAAGGGTAAGATCGCAATCGCAGACATCTATAGGCATGGACGGATTCAAATTTCAGAGGTTGCTTGATTCAGTTGTCCATAGATAGATCTTCTTCCGGGTTACGCGTGAAGGATAACATGGAGGAAACACTAGAGATAAAAAGTAAGCAATATCTCAAGCTAGGGTCCTTTTCCTACGGTGAAAAGAAATTAAAAAAAAAAGAGGTTAAAAATTTTGAATTAACATAAAATATAAAAATATCAATCTCGTTTTATTTTACTGTTTTTTTTTTTTTTCTCTTTTGCTCTCTTTCTCCGCAGATAAACATTCTAAATTATTCTTAAGGGAAAAAAAGGATAGAAAAAAAAGCACGTGCAAGAGAGATTATGCAATATTATTAATCAACTAATTAAATTACCGAGTGATGGACGGAGACTTTAGTTTCTTATAGGAAAAAAAGAGTTATATGTATAATAAATTTGTCAAATTTTTATAAAAATTATTTAAACGGTGATATGTGATTAAATAGCATGCTAAAACTAAAACTAATGTATAGTTAATAAACTTCTTTCTATTCTTTTTTTCAAATATTTTTAATTTTTTTGGCTGTATTCCATGTATTATAGATGAGTAAGTTATAAGGATTTGAATTATAATTAAGTCATTCTATTTTTCTAAGAAGAATGGCTTACATGATCATCCATGATTGGTCAAAAAGCTCCGAACACGTTACTTACAGTCTTACACCATAATCTTCACTTCGTCTTTGTTCCACTTCTACATATTTTCAGTGCAACTTCCCTCTTCAACTTTTACGTAAAACCTTTTCTAACTACCATCTTGTAATCTACTATCTACTTATATTATTATTCGGAAAATAAACTTACATATCTATAAAATGGCTCTCCAATCTCCAGTAGTGTCTTTTAAATATGTGCTTGATATGGTGTCCTTATTATTGTAATTATAAAGAAAGTAAATTTTGTTATTCGAAAGACTCTAATGGCATGCCTGGCTATATTCTTAATACTATATGATATACTAATTTTGAAAACATACATATAAAGTATAAATAAGAAGGATATAGAGAAAGGAATAAAAAGGAAGCAGAAAGGGCTCCCTTCCATAAATGAACCTCTTTTCTATGTTGCTTCACTGTTGGAACTTCGAAGTTTCTAACTTGCATGGAAATTGAAGGAAGGTTTGTCCTTGGTCCATGTCATTTAGCCCCTAGAAAACATTTCTTGAACATCAAATTGGATACAAAAAAGTTGTATTCTTTGATTTCAAGGTATAATTTTTATATGCATGAATAAAATAAGTAAAAAAAAAAAAAAGATAATCGTATGATACATAACATATGCTGTAAAGCTATGTTCAAACAATGGAACCTTAAAGTTTTAGAAGTAGGCAATTATGTATTATTATCTAATACATATCTTGACCAAGGGTCAATTCTGGCCACCTGTTTAAACACGTCAAAAGTCTAACTAAACAACAAATTACACGTTTAGTTTTAAGAAAACTACCAATTAGCATGATTAACAATGTTCCCATTGAAGTATTTCTTATTTGAAATCAGGTTTACCTGAATTAACAATAGCTCAAAATGTATGATGCCTCTCCAAGTGGACTAATATTAAATAGGTGTCACTCACAAAGCCAAAGTTCTCTTTTCACGTGAAGACAATCATAAAGACATTCTCTTCAAGGCTCTCCACTTTCTATGTTTTTTCTCTGGCTTATGGCCATGCTATACACATGCTAGGATTATAAGTATAAATAGTGATCTTTCAGGAACAAAGAAGCCATTCTACAGCAAAATCGCTCTCTCTCTCTCTTTCAGCTTAGAGTTTTACCTTATCTTCTATAATGGATCATGGAAAGCACTTCAGTGGCAGTGGCAGTGGAATCAACAAGAATGAAAGTAAAGATAGGAAGAAGTTATTGATGAGCAGACAAATAGTTTTGGGGAATGAGAAAGAAGACATCAACAAAATGGCTGATGCGTTCATCAACAACTTCCGCAAACAGTTGAAGATTGAGAGAGAAAATTCGTTCAAACGTTTTCAGGATATGATACACGGAGGCGCATGAATGACTTGAGCTGAATGGAATTGCTGCAGTGGCTAAATAATAGTATGATTGTTACTTCACACAAGCAAAAAAAATGAAGTGCGATTATTTCTTAAAATGGAGATTCAATAGTGAAGGATATAATTTTGGATTTATGAAAATTCTTCAGTAGTTCAAAAAGTTCACAGTTTCTCTAAATATTTGTGTTCCTCTCAATGCCACCAAACATTCAGGGAAAAGACTAGTTGTGCATATGCCTTTTATTTTTCTTAATTTACTTTTTATAAATTTGTCTCACAAGTAAAGAAGTAAGTTTGCTCAAATTATAGTTAAACACTAATTGCATACGTCTCTCCCAACAAGAATCTCGAACTATAGTTTCAATTTCGTAGGACTCCTAGACTTGATTCACGCTGGTATTAGAAAACTGTATTTGACACTACGGCTTTTGGAAAAATCTTATCCAAGCATAGCTTACACTTCAAAAACAAGCAACTGCTTTTCAAACCATACATTGGAATGACTTTTGCCATAACATGGGATCTGATAGGCTCTTCCCCCTGCTTACTAAATAAATCAACTTGACCAAAGATACAAAAGTTTTTTTGATGTTTTCTAATAAATCATATACACCGGAAATGCATGTCTTACAAACCTAATATACTGTAAAGAAAGGAAAAGGCACAGCCTTAGAGTGAAACAACATTTACAATATCTGCCCCCTATTCATAATTGTAAAGGAATGACCTCATTCTATAGCCAAAATCATACAATTAACCTCTTCTTTACAATGAAGCACAATCTCTTTCCCACACAGGAAAGTGGATAAACCTGTTTCAATTTGATTTTCCCAAAATACCAACAATTTCCCTAACTGTATAACCAAGATTATCATCAGAGGAGTTTGGATCTCAGGCTTGAAGAACCTGACAGTGAACAATATGACTCTTCAAACTACCACGTCCCGCTATAGTTGACCATAAATTTCTAACTAAAGACCTGACATGACCTTTCCCAGCAATATTTTCCCAAAGTTGAGGATTGCTCTCCACGCGTCTGTTTGGACTCGAAACATCAACTAGACTGATGCTCATATTGTTGCGTATAATGCAAAGCTTTCCATTAAGGGGAACAAGAGCAGCAGCGTCAAGAGCACGGGATCTACCTAAATGGAGTTTGCTATCAATGAACTTCTTCCATGAATCTGATGCTCTGTCATATACTTTGAGCTTGCACCCATCCTGGCAATCAAGTGCATAGAGTTGTCCGTTCAGCGAGATACTAGGATTACGCCAACCATTGACCATTCCATTACTCACTGGGGTCCAGGTATCAGTTTCCTGGGAATAGGATTCACATATGACATTTCGATTAGATCCAAGTCCTTTCAAAAACCATGTTCCGTTATGAACAACACCAATAAAGGGCACCATTGCTGTGGTCATCTCTGAGATAAAACTCCACCTGTTCCGGTTGGGGTCATAAACTTCAGCAGATCGAAGAGTTCTTTGAATTCCTTCACACTCCCCACCAGCAACATAGAGACAGTTATTTATTACACAAGAACCAAACAGATGACGTTTCCGCAGCATATCTGGTGCTCTATGCCACTTATTAGTACGGGCATTGTAGAAAATAACACGTCTCATAGATCCCTTCAGTGGATCTCTTCCACCAAATAAGTACAGGTGGCAACCACTGAGAACCGCACAGCCAAATCCCAATGCTTCAGAATATTCCCCAGGAACAGGAGGAAGGGATTGCCACAGTTGGTAGATGGGATCAAAAGCATGCAATGAAATTCTTCCATCACGGTCTCTTTTGATGACATAAACCCATTCTTCTGCCATTCCAAGACTTCTCCTGAGTGAATAGAAGAAATTTCCAGATAGGAGGTGATACCATCTCTTGCAAACCAAACGCAGTTTACCATGCTCAACCCGAGGTACACGAATCAAACATGCAATAGCAAGATCATCCGGAAGACCAGGCAAGAGAGGAGGCTGAACTCTGGTCCTCTCTCTACGTGAGTTTTTGCTCCTATGTGCATTTGGGTTTATGTCAGGTTGGATACATAACTTCGATCCTGGAACAAATTTCCTTGCCCCAACAACTGTTTTCAGGCCTGAATCTACTTTACAGTAGCAAGAAACAGAGTCAACCTGTGAAATTCTCCATGTTAGTATGTTGAAAGTATCATCAAAATATCAAAAAGATTTCATCAAAAATATGTATATGCATAATGTCCAAGAGCATATTCACATGCACACAGTAAGCTTTTGATATTTCTCCTTCCAACTCCAGGTTCCAAAGAATTGAACAGTTCCTACTTTCTAGTTTCTTCTATACCGCTTTTTTTCAGCAAGAAAACAATAAAAGGAAGTTCCAGACCAATAACTTCACAATCTATTGACTTGTAAAACAATAAATTATTATTTATTTTATTGATATGAAATTTTTATTTTCTTAGAAACGTCATATTAAGTTTTAAAATTATAATATATGAATGTAGCCATGGAATTTTCAATGCTGCAGGTGGGGCAGTAAGATCTTAAGACCAAGCAAAAGGTTATATTAGATAGGTTCATTACGTACTTCCTGATGAAAATATTGAACAAATGCCATAACACTTCAGCTATCCTCAGCTTCTGCCAAAATATTTCTATTCAAACCCTTGGGTCTAATATCCTCAAATTTTAAAAAATAAGAAGGAATAGATATGCAATATTTTGGAATTAAAATACATCCAAATGATGCTCAGAGAAACATGAAAACAGAAAACAAGATCAAGTAAATCACTTGATTTCTGTCTGTGAGGCTTAAATAAAGGTGTTAGGCGTACCATTATCATCCACATAAAATACAAATAAAATACAAAAAAGAGAATTTTCAAGAGAAAACAAGGAGCATCTGGGTATCATCAGAGAGATATCTAACAAGAGATTGAAAGTAAATTTATAAAAAGTTACATTTAAAATAATCCCAAGTTAAAAAAATGAAATTGGTGAAAAATTCCCCTTTGGCTACATAAGAAAGGCCTTTTCAGTAACTACATCCTGCATTTGTAATACATATCATGTAAGTTACACTTCAGAATGAGGGAAGGCAGTGAGTGAGAATCAGTAAATTTGAAGGATCATAAAAGGATGTGAGAAGGTGGGATGATTCGTTAAACAAGGTTGACGGAGATACTACCCTCCGCTGAATTTTTAAATTCAGACAAAAAAAAATGAATATTAGGTATGAGCCATGAGGACCATTGTTTTAGTTTAGATACATAGTACAAATATTAATTAGATCATACAGAGCAGAGATGAGTGAACTACAATAAAGGAGAAATATAGAAAAGATTGGGAAACTTATGAGGAGGGAAAGTAGATAAGAAGAACTCTATACAAGAGTTATGATAACTGATCATTTTCAAAACCCATTATTATAAGACAAATAGCTTAAGGTAGAGCTAATGATATTGATGAGCAGAAGAATTTGCAGGAATAGTATGCTCAGGGAAAAGTTTGGCATATAAACCAAGATGAATTTAGTTTGTCTTATACATATACATATAAAACCTGATAGCTTTCAATGGAAAATCATGGGGAACAAAGTAAAAGGAAAAATGAAAAAATAAATCCCTATGCTATTTGAAGGTGACAAATAAAAAACCAAGCTCACTCTTGATCAAATAGCTAAATGAAAACGAAGAACAAAGGCTGGATATTAATGAGCATTGCAGCTATGTACTAAGATTACACTTCTAAATTTACAGCAGCTGGAAAATTCTAATAAAATTATTCCTGAAAAAATTATTATGGCAAGAAATGGAAGTAGATAGAAGAATGATGAGAATCTAGCTAGCCAAGAAAACAAAAACAACAGGGGAACATTAGCCCAAAACAGCTCTCCACTTTCTCAGCACATCCATCAGAGAAATTAACTCTAGAGAGAAGTATTCCACCCCCCTCTCTCCTAATTAAAAATGAGGGAATGACTCCTAATTTCCCTTGTTGGTAACATTCTCTGTCAAAGGTGTGGAGTATGGAAGTTAACATTCCACATATGTAAAACACAAGCTAAGTACAACTTGTAATTAGCAAGACCAAATTGCATCAACAAAAATGTTTTGGATTCATTCCTGCTGATGAATTAGTGATATGCAATCTTGGATTGGAGCAACCCCCCAAACCCTTAACAATTTAGCCTTTTAGGTGCCAAAAAACAAAGAGAACGAACGGTAGCATTCTCAGTCAAAGGTGAGGAGTATGGACGATACATAAATGTTAGTTGCGAACAACTCTCTAGTCTAGTCTAGTACATCATGTTTAGGTTGGATTAGTATTTAGGAAAGTCAACACACAATGCATGTTGAGGCAGCAAGAGACTTCTAAGATCTAATTTTGACTTGGTCAGAAATAAGAGCCCTAGAAATAAAAAGAGAGCTTCTTCCCATTTAAGAACTCTAAGGTTCACAGACTACCCAATTGACTCAAGTTACAACTTACAATCTCAACTTAGTTTTTTGCCTCTCTACCAAACACAAGCAGAAAATGGTAGGAACTCGAGTTGGCAAATCGAACCTTTTATCAACACACACACAAAAAGCTGCAACTAAGAAATGGAGAAAAAGTTATACGATTCAAAAGAGAGAAAAAAAACTATTATGCTGATAAAAAAATTGGAGTGAATTGGACTTACCAGTGGAGCTTGAACTCTAGAGACCCTTTGAGTATTCATTGAGCTTTCAACTAACTGGTTCATCTCCGAAGCTAAGTCTCGCAAATGAATGGATTTTTCAACGCAAATTAAGCATCTTGGTGCAGATCAACACAACCCCTTTTGAACCTACCCTTGAATTCCTGGAACCCGATCCAGTGAGCAGAAGAGCAAAGCTTGTATCTTTACCTCAGGACCTGCAAGAGAACGAAAAACAAGGAAATGGGTCATTCGAGTTTTGAAGGAAGAAGAACTAAAGAGCGGTGAGATGAGGAGCACCTTCTCTTCTCTCACTCTCTTCTTTCTTTCACCTTTGGTTGAGAGAATGAGAAAGAAACCACAAGCTTTAGCTTCACAGAAATTGTGTGATTTTTTTTTTCTCTCTTGGGGATTTGGGAAAAATTAATTAAAGTGGTTTTTATTTTTATTTTAATAACTGAGTTGTGTGAATTTGCGAAATTTTAATATAAATTGTATAACTGTCCTAAGAGGACACATCGCTTGTGGCGATGGTCCTCTTTAATAAATGTGTTGCAGTTCATGGGTCAAACCAACCCAACTTTGAAGGCAAAGGAGAGAGAGAGAGAGGTCAAGGGTTTTCTTTTTTCCGATTTGTTGATCGCAGAAAATATCATCCTTTTGTGGGATTGTGAAGATTGGTCATCACATGGCTCCTTCGAACAGCTTTTTTGTCTTTTTCTTTAACACATTTTCCTTTTCTTTAACCCACGGCCAGTTTGGTGTTTGCATTGTTTGCGAGTTCCGATGGTTGCATTATTTTTTTTTCTCTCTATGTATCTACTTATTTTTCATTAATATTTAAAGAAAAAATAATTAAGTAAGTATATATTAAAAAAATAATTAATAATCTAAAAATTAGAAAAATATCTTATAAAAGAGATAAAAAAATTTAAAAAGTAATCTTATAGTTATAGTTAAGGACGGAGAAAATATCAATTAAAATTAAGCTTTTAACATATATACTGTGTTTTTGAAATATTAAATAAAAATATGAAAAATTATAGATCTAATAAATACATCATTATAAACAAAACAATAAAAGTATTCTCTTTGTCACTAGTTATAAGAGTCTTTTAATTAATTCACGCCCCTTAAAAATAATAATTATAACATTAAATATGTTAATTATTTGTACAATTATTTCAAAATTACCTTTTTATTCTCTTTCTATATCTATTTACTTATTTCTCATCAATGTTTTAAGAAAGAATAATTAAGTATGAATATGTAAGAAAAAAATAATTAACGCATTTAAAAATTAGAAAAAGATCTTATAAAAAGTAACAAACAATTTTTTTAAAAAGGAAAAAAAATATCTAAGTTTATCTGAATTTAGAATTTTAATTAAAGTTTACTATTAAGTGTATAGATTAATTAACATGCAACTTAATGAATTATCTCAACTTTAAATTTTGAATATAAATTTATGTTATTAAACACTCATTAAGAAATTTTACCTCTCATCATGATCTTACTCAATTCTAACAACACTATCTTCTGTAAAAAGTTTTAAGTTTGGTTAATTTAGTTTTGAAAAATAGGATAAATCTAAGAACTGAACTAATAAAGATATTTAGTTTATTCAGTTCAAGTTAGACCCAATTGCATAAGAATTCGAGCCAATGTAACTAATTACACACATATAATAAAAAAGGTTGTTTTAATTCTGGTTAATTCAGTTTCAAAAAATATAAGTCTAAGAATTGAACTAATTTAATCCATTCAGCTCCAGTTGGACCCAGCCGTGTAAAAAAGAGACAATTTTATATATTCGGACTGAGTCGTTAGGCTGACAAAATTTAATGAACACTCCTAATTGAGGGGGATTTGAATTTAAATTATCACTTCAAAAGGTTACAACATAAGTAGTAAATATCATGGTAGCTTCCCCCAAAGTGATTCTTGTTATCCCTATTCAATGTTTATAAAAATTTAAAAAATGATATTTTGATCAGTGTGTTGCATAGGATATATATTTATGTGTATATAATTATAGTTAAAATTTATAATAAATAAATATTTTGAATTTACAATAAATAATTTAAGTTATGGTATAAGTTTATTTATAAATTTAAATTGATATATGGTTGAGAAAATCAAATATACAAATAAAGATTAAAAAAATTGTAAAGTGCACCGCGTAAGAAAAAATGAAAGGGATCGTGGAAAATATTTGAGAAAGTGAAAAAAGTGAGTGTAACACTCTCCGAACTAGGGATTGTAATTTATAATGAGTATAAATATATGTTATCATAAAATTACTTGGATTAAGAGATGTATATTGAAATTGGGATAGAATTTCATGTGAACTTTTCTTTTCCACACGTCTAAGGTTCAATAAGGAAGACAAGCCCTGCCTTAGTAGACTTACTGACTTAGATTAGAATAGAACTTTCTACTTATGAAGAATTATTGACTATTATAGGTCTCCTATAGTAATCACATCCACAAGTCTATAAATAAGGGTCCCGTTCTATACGTAATTTTTCTCCACTCAAGTACCTTTCTATTTTAATCGGAATTATTGGCTTGATCATCAATTTTGGGATACATGGTCGGTCCACTTCTTTAACAACCTCAAGCTATCTAGAATAGACAAGACAAAACTAATCCGACTTTATAATAAATGTAGCCTTTGAAATACAAATAAATAGTTGGCCGAACACCTAAAATGAATTCATAATGTCAAACTGGAGGGAAAAGAACCTCTATTATTTGTTTTTGTTTGTATATAGAAAAATATTACACCGAGGGTGAATGATCAAACTTGGAAACCATTCGGAGCAAAGGTTCTTTAGTTAGAAATATCAAAAGCAAAATCTCGCGAAGAATACATAAAATTACCACAGATACACTCAGAGAACATAAGGAACTGTGCTACTATTAGTGACTACATTAGGTGTGGTGGGATACACACAAAAATAAAGACAGGCATATTCCTTTCTAAACTCGTATAATTAAGAAAAAAAGGGAAAGTATGAGTGAAAACATTATTTGATAATAATGTGGCACACGCCCTGTTGTGCAACGTAATAAGATAACCTTTGCCCTTGGTCTATGTTAATCTCTCACTAAATATATAGAATTCAAACATAATGAACATGTTTCCATACTAGTCACAAGGCATAAAAAGTCTGCTCAATTGAAATCATCGGCGGGAACCTTTTGTTCATTTCAGCCACCACTATAATATTACAAAAACCTTTGCCCAACAAAGTGGGGAAATATTAAATTTCAACATAAATTGGTTGAAACTGGAAAGAGCATGCTTTGAGAGAGAAGTCAGAAAACCATGATCGGCTATAACAAAAAGCTCGATTTCTCCCCTTGCACAATCTACAACCAGTCCCACCAAAATTATCACCCAAAATGAAGGGTATAAAAAGTTGTCGATAAGAAACTCCTAATATGTTAGTAATCACCAATACCTACCATCATTACACAACCTTTATTGATGTGGCTACTAGACCACATACACAAACCCATTCCCCACAATGATTAGCACTGTAAAATAGTACAAAATGATGTGGCTTGAAACACAAGTAAATTGAAGATCATAAAAACCCGAGGGGAGAAAAATCATCCTGTAGGCGTATCCACACCTATACCTAAGATGGTATGTAATGCTATGAAAAGAAGAAAGTCAATCCCAAGCACTAGTGACCCCAGGACCATACCCTCCACCAGCATACCCACCAGAGCCTCCATATCCACCACCACTGCTGTTTCCCGCACTGTAGTAATCAGAAGAACCTCTACTGAAAGAGCCCTCTCTTCGAAAGTCACGACTACCAAATCGACCGCCTGATCGCCGGTTCCTGCCTCCACCAAAAGAAGATCGAGCAGCATACCGTGAGAGCCAAGCAGGTACTTCTTGATTTGCTTCTTGCATCAGTTCTGATAAAGCTCTAGCTAGCGATGAATTGTTATCATTAAAGAATGCAGTTGCAAGACCTTTCTTTCCAGCTCGCCCTGTTCTTCCAATTCGGTGTACATAATCATCAATGTCATTTGGCAGGTCAAAGTTGACCACATGAGCAACATGGGGAATATCAAGACCACGTGCAGCAACATCGGTGGCAACCAATATGGGGGTGTTGCCACTTTTAAATGACCTCAAGGCTAATTCTCTTTCCTGCGGGTATTTCAGAATTGATGAGCACAGTAAGACAAACAAGTATATCCATAACCAATAATATTGGTGCAGTTCAAAACCAGCAAAAAAATTAGTAAATGCTATGAAGTAAAAGGGTTTAATATGAGGGTAGCAAGTTCAATAGCAATTTCTTAACACTAAACTACCAAGCAAAAATGATGCAAGAATCCAGGACCATGACCCTATTAATGAAAAAACCTGGGAAAAATAAATAATATATAAGAATATATGTAAGCTCCAGGTCCAAACAAACAAACCAATAATAAGTTAATAACATCAGAGAATGACCGCAAAAGATGTGCCCAAAAAAAGGATGCAGAAGAAAACAGTCATTTTAAACCTAATAATATTGCCTGTAACCAAAAACAATTCTTTTTTAGAAATAACCACTTGATAGCGGTTCTAGACTTCTAGTCCTGAAATGTTTGACTTGCAAATCTTGCAAGGCTCAAGATTCTGTGTTTTGTATTAGAGTGGTAGGAATGAAGTAAACAGAAAATTGGAATTCAATAAAATTGCAGCAGAACAATAACAAAATAGTTTCTTCCATTAATGCAATGGTGTTTCAAGTCATCTCTAAATAAAACCCAAATAAAATGCTCAATCCAACTTTATTAGCTATAGAAACTTCTTGTCCTCTGTTCAGGTAAAAGTAACTTCACATTCTAATCTTCTTTTTGTTCTGATTTCTCTCATTTTCTCTTGCTTCTCTGTTAATATAGTTTTCCTTCTCCACTATTATGCTAAGGGCGTTTTTTATTCTGTTGCTTAAAAATTTAAGGATTGGTTGCTAAAATAAATAATTACTTTAAAGACACTTTTTCTCCCTCAATTTTAAGCAACTGACGCTTAAATGAGGTAGGAGCCACTTAAGAACATACAATGGAGAGCACAAATACAAATGCTCTATAAGAGGCACAAAACATGCTCTTTTCTTGGCATAATATAACCACTGTTCATCCGTTACATTTTAATGAGAATTTTGTTTTTGTCAGATATATTAGCTCTTTTTTTAAGTGAGAGATTACAAATCTTAATTTGTGCAGAATTTGTTAAACCAAAGGTAACGGTTTGAGAGATGGCAGTTGTGAGAGTGAAAAGAATTATTAAAAAAAAGAGTCCATACTCATTCAGGGAATATGCAATTCATTTCAAATGGCAAAGAACTGTGACTACAAACTACAGTCAACGGCAATCCAGGAAAGTAAAATGTTGCATCGGTTTGAGAGATTGTGAGAGTAAAAAGAATTATTAAACAAAGAGTTCATACTCATTCAGGGAACATGCGATTCATTTCAAATGGCAAAGAATTGTGACTACAAACAAAAAGTCAATGGCAATATGGGAAAGAGATATGTGGTCAAAAAGGGGGAATTTGGGAGTCTATAAAATGTTTCATATTTTTAATTTAATTATTAACAATAATACACACAATTTTTCACATAGCACTATAGCACTCTTATGTTATACGTCAATCATCATAGACATATGACAACCCATTACAACAAGTGCTGTTTACTATTAAACATTTGTGCAATAGACTAACCTGCTGTGACCTGTCACCATGAATAGTAGTTGCTGGAAAACCATTAAGACACAACCAATGTTCCAGCGAATCAGCTCCCTTCTTAGTCTCCACAAAAACTAAAGTTAAAGCTTGCTGAAAAAAAAAATATACGCATGAAATAATTAAAACTAAATCAGCTCCCTTCTTAGTCTCCACAATATGAGAGAATAAAATACATTATCTACACTATAAATCCCCCATACAAACTGAAATTCCAATGTAACTATGCAAAGGCATTACCTGACAGAGTTCAAAATAATTAAAACACCATAATCCACACATTGACCTAAAATGTCAATACAAACAAGTGCATGCATGTTGCTCAGAATCAGTTTAGACTGTCCTGTAGATATTTCTTTACAAAAACTATGATTGGCAATTTTTGAGAGAGCTGGGTATTCCCTAAAGTCCTTGGACAAGTTTTCTTACTACTACCTTTGTTGGTTTTGGTAGAGGGTAAAGAAGCTAAATTTTTTGCCAATAAGCCATCTATGCTACACTTTGAGGTAGACTGTCAAAGCGTAATTCTCGTATCTATAAGGAGAATTCAATGGATGAGCAAATTCTTGACGTTCATTTAGTCTCTAATATCACTTGTAATAAGTTTTATGTAAGTGAAGTACCTTTCCTTGTACACCATTTGCCCTCTGTGCATGAAGAAGGTCCATTAGGTGACTTCTCTTGTCAGACTCTTGAACATACTCAACTCTTTGGACAATTAAATCAGTACTTGAACCCACTCTTCCAACAGCAAGGAAAATATAATTTGAAAGGAAATCAGAAGCCAATCTCTGCATATCAACCAGAAATCATAAGAGGTCTGAAAAGTTATAATATACACAACAATTAGGTATTCATGCATTGTTTGTTTATACCTCTCAAGGCACTTATCATCTCAAATAAAATTAAAAACAACCAAATTACATTATTCTAAAGGCACTCTTTCTGAAATAGAAGAGGAGGGAGATTAACAGCAAGACCCCTTAGATACAAGTATGTGATTCACAGATACACAAAGAAAATGCATATCAGAGCAATGAAAACCTATGCTATAAAGTAAAACACATCTCCCTAAGTGCATAGACTTCCAACCAGCACTAAAAGGAGTCCAAAATATATGCAGACCCTAGACAATGGGGCAACAAAGGAGGGGGGAAGCAAACCAAACTGCACCATGAAATAGGAAAAATAGCAAAATTAAGAAACACATTCTTAACTAAAATCATATGCCAGATGAAAGCATATTTTACAGACTATATCAAACCTGTATCTCTTTTGGAAATGTTGCACTGAACAACATAGTCTGTCTGGCACCTGGTGGAGGCATGTCCATTTGCTCTACAATCTTCCTTATTTGTGGCTCAAAACCCATATCCAGCATCCGATCTGCCTCATCTAATGCCAGATATCGAATCATCTGCAGTGAAACTCTAGCTCTCTCCAGCAAATCTACCAGTCTTCCAGGAGTTGCAACAAGAATGTCCACCCCTCTTTCAAGATCCCGCAGCTAGAGAAAATATAAGTTGTTAGGGTAAGGGTATATACCAAAACCTAAAAGTTCTTACTGATCATTTAAAGAAATTTGATGGGTCAATCTAGATTCCATATTCGACCCATTAAGTAAAATTTGCAACAGGATAGAATCTACAAGAGAATGAATCTACAGTGATAAGTTTGAGACTCATTAATTACAAGGTGCAGCACCTCCAGCAAATGTACTACAATATAATATATAACCACAAAGTTCTTGACCAACCAATACCCACACAGAAATGCAAAACTTCTCAAGTACAGAATTGCAGCATTATCGGAAGATTGAAATCATGAAAATCCAAACACTACTGAAGCTCGAAAAGGATGTAACAAAATTTCACACCATGGCTCATTATGAAACCATGAGACTATGTATGCTTCCAAACATGTGCATACATTATTTTTTTTTCTCCACTCGGACTACCCACACAACACATGCTTCACATATGCTGTGGTCCCTAGTATTTTCATGCTGCTTGCATTCATCATTCAAGGTGCGGCGGTTCCCTACCTCTTATTCTGGTATTTAATTGCCGTTGTTATATCTATATTTTGTTGTTTTGCCTTGCACGTTGACTCTGATGTGTGCTCTGGCTATGTGTGCTGAAAGAGTGAAAAATGAGTGCAACAAATAAAGAGGTTGTTACCTGAAGCCACTGTGTAAGTGTCCCTTGCATCTCCCTGCTTTATTTTGACTGTAATGTGTTGAATTGTTTATAGTTTCTTTACTTTCAATGCCAATATATATATATATGCTTATAATCTTCTGTCAAAATGCTTCTAAATCTATGTATTTTATGACTTTGTTAACTATATAAAACATTTCTAATTATTATCATGAATCTGACAATTAATTATACAGATCAGAAAACGAGTCTTCTGATTCAAATCCCTATTTGACAACCATAATTATCAAACTTGGATCTCAAATTGAACTAACTTTGTTTGGTAATTTGAAACAAGGTGTGTACACGCCAGAGAGAGAAAGAGCTATAAAATTGAAACATCTATCAAGAATATCATGCCATGGACTCATAAAAAGTTGTGGGAGAAACAAAGTAAAAAGAAACAAAGATAAAAGGAAAAAACCTGCTGGTTTATTGGTGCTCCACCATATGCAACAACTACCCTAACCCCAGTTTGGTATGAAAACTTCCTAGCCTCTTCATGTATCTGAAACCAAATTACAACATTTCAAATATATTTTCATTGCAGAACAACGTCCAATTAAAACCATACCATAAATACAAGGTTAATGTAACTAACTCACTTGCATTGATAACTCCCTCGTTGGAGAAAGAACAAGCGCAAGCGGATACACTGTACGCACCCCACGAGGTGGCCTCTGCACAGGTTGGCCCCTCATGATTCCACTGATAATCGGGAAGCAGAATGCAGCTGTCTTTCCAGAACCAGTCTGCGCACAAGCCATCAAATCCCGTCCAGCTAGAGATATCGGTATGGCATGCCGCTGAACAGGTGTTGGCTTCACATATTTGCACCTTCTTATATTCTGATTAAGTGCTTCACCCAAATCAATCTCTGCAAACGTATTCACAGGTGGGGGCACATTGTCACCACTGGTCTCCACTGGAATGTCTTCATATGCATCAAAATTTATTCCTGTATTCTCCTGCTCACTGAATGCCTCTTCAGCGTTATCCTCTTCTTCAAAGGGATTGACTTCCCGCTCCCTGCCACGATCCCATCCACCACTTTTGTTTCCCCATCCACCTGTACGTCCACCACCACCACCATACCCAGGACGATAATCATTTCTGGGTGCAGCATAACGGGATCCAGAATTACCAGCACCAGAACTAGAGCCAGCACCAGAAGAAGGGCCACTATATGCTGGAGCAGGGGCAGGGGATTCTGCTGCTGGCTGACGGTTCCTCAGATGAGGAGGTACATAAACAGGTCGCGTGGGAGCTAAAGTGCTACCAGTTCCCACATTGTCAGCAGAAGAACCAGGACCTGCATTTTCGGCTGCAGAATTTGCAGCCAAATCAGCCCATGAAGTTCGCATAGTCAATCACAAATTCTCGTAGTCAACAGTTGTCCGCAAAATTCAAAGGGAAAACCCCTCCTTTCCAGAATCAGGATAGCAGCTTTACAAGTAGCCTCCAATTAAAAAAATAAAACAAAAAAACTGCTGAAACAGATAAATACTCTTCAAAACGAACAAAATTGCTTAGAAGCAGCCCTGCAAAGCAACGAATTCCGATCAATAACCGTTGCAAACATATTTACATCACGATATCACATAAAGCAGAAGCCGATTAGCAGAACACATCAAACACAATCGACAAAGTCACAAAAATGCAAAAGCACAAACTTAACAAACGAGAAGAACAAAACAATGGATGAGTTAAAACGAAGTTCATTCTCCTCGAAATCTCAAATAGAATATAGCATAAGCAAAATGGCGAACCAAACACAATGTCTTTGAAAGACAAATACGAAAACAACCGAAACGAGCAAAAAACACCATAGCCGAAGCAACGAAGAAAGAATGATAGTAATAGTAATAAGGGCACGCAGATTGCAGATAGATAGAGAGAGAAGAGCGATGGATGCACCTGAGTCGTATTGGGAAGGTAAAACCCTAAAACGGTGAGAGCAGTGAGAAATGAAGAAGATCGAGAAACCCTAATTTTTGGTTTGGTTGCAGAAAGAGAAAGAGAGGAGAAGGCGCCTTCAAAGGTTAGAAACAACAAAATATCTTTTCTCTCTTTTGTAATGTTTTTCTTCCTCTTCTCAAAACTTGAAATTCAAAATAGAATAAATATATTTAATTTAAAAATAAATGGTATATAAACTCACATTGTAGAAAAAATAAAATTTAACATTATCCCTTTCTTTCAATTATCTATTAACATATAAATCTATATATCTATAACTATCTATACTAATATAATTACTAATAATAAACGAAATATCTCATTTTGGTGTTCATATTTTTTAAACAATTTTACCCTCCTTCAGTTTATTCTCTTCTTAACAGATGTCCCTCTGTAATTTTATCCTTTCTTTTCTTACTTTTTTTTTTATACTTCTGAACCTTTTTTTCTTCTTTTCCTTTTTTATTTATAAGACATGAGAGTCTTTTTTCTCCTACTCTGTAACTACTAATAATAAACTGATAAAGACAACTAATATTTTTGGTGTACGCATTTCTTATTCTTAAATTACCCTTCAAAATATATAATTGTTTTCATTTCCTTCATAAATCTCTATAACTATTAATAAAAATAATTATCCTTTTTTATGTAAATATTTCTTATTTCTAAATTATCCTTCAATATTTATAACTACTTTCAATTCCTTCCTTAGACCTTCAAAATGTAACTATTGTTATCAGTACATTCTTCAACTTCTTTTTTTTTTCTTTTCACTTGAAAAATACAGAGGCACAAAGTATCTTTTTTTCAACTAGTATATATAAAGGGGTTAAGATATTTTTTGTATCCACATTTATCTTCATATTTTATCGTTATAATTACCTTTTAAAATCTTTTTGGCTTAATTATAAATTTTATCATCAAAGTTTTTAATTTTTGTGTATTTTATCACCATTGACGAAAGATGAATGATTTTAACTTTTTGATATCGGTTGTAATTATAATTAATTTAGAAAAGTAATTTTTTGTAAAAATTTAGAAAAGTAACTTTTTACATCATTTTGTTACTAATGTGATGCTAAACTACACAAAAATAAAAAATATGAATGATAAAATTTGCAAAATGTCAAAAGTTTGATGGTAAAATTTGTGGGGAAAAAAAAAACTTGAGTGATAAAATCTACAAAATTACAAAAGTTGAGTGATAAAATTTGCAAAAAAAAATTACAAAATAATGAAAGTTTGGTAACAAAATTTATAATAACCCATATTTGTTTATAAGCACTTAGGAAAAGTGTGGCAGGAGTAATTACACTACATATTAATCCAAAATCTTAAGGCTTTTATGAATATTTCTTTCACCTATATAGTGTTCAACATACTTATTTCTATATGATGTGGGACCTCACATCATACTTCTACTCGAAGAATATGTCTTCGTTGGAAGTGCTACACAGTTATAACTTTTTCTACTCTCTTGACCCATGGATAACATGTCCTAAAATGATATAAAAGATCTTCACAATTCATTGAATTTGGGACATATTGATTATAGGTTTGAGTTAGTTGTTACTGTTTTGTTTCGATTTGAGGCATTGTATCTTTGTTGTTTTTGTGTCTATTTTTGTTATGTGTTAATTCTGATCTTGTAATGGCTTTAGTTGCTTGAGAAGATTTAGTCCCAACAAAATTGAGTGCGCCCTCTCATGGAAACGTTAATGAGATGCATGTTATAAGTTGTTCATATCTGGAACATAAAGGACAAATCATTTATAAAATGAAGGAATTATGAATAAGAGTAATTCAAATTCCTCATCCAAACACAAGGTAAAGGCTTTCAGATTAGGCAATCCATAATAGGCTAGAAAGGCTACCGGATTACTTAGTCTGGAAAAGCAAGCACACTTATGAATCACATGATCCAGAAGTCCAAAAATAAAGTTAAAATTTAAAAGCTCTAGACGGGGTATTTTTGGAAACGGGTAAATTTTAAAATCTAAGGGGGTGCAGGAAGCAACAGTCGAGTTTGTCAGTTGGGTTTTTTGGATCGGGTTGCGTGACCCAGTTTGGCCCAAAAGTGACTTAATCCAAATATTTTGCCCTAACACGATTACACGAGTCGTTTTCTGATTCTCCTACATCCTCACAAAGATGCAAACCGAGCACTCTTCTCTCGTTTCTCAGCTGCTCCCTTATTGTGATTTGTGAGTGCTCTGTATCTGTATCTGTAACTGTACCATACTGTTGCTGATAAGAATATAATATGATAGAACTTGGTATCTGACTATCTGCTAAGTTTTTGGTACTTTGTTCTTTAGTCAACTTAGACTTTTTGGTAATGAATTTGTTATGCTAGTAAAGTCCTAGAAGCTTTCTGTGGCATCATTTTGTGAAATAGAAAATTTATTTTGCTGCATCTTAGGGGGATAAATTTAGAGAGATAGACTTGTAGAGAAATTTTTGGAACAACTCTGATCTCCTGGTTTATAATCACAAGCATCAATTTGCATTCAGTGTGAACATTGCTTTTGTTTTGTTTGTTAAATTTAAACCCCTTTCTAACTTTCATCAGTTCAGAATAATGTTTTGCCCAAAATTGTTGTTTTCAGTTGATACCCTCCCCTCCAATGTCTTACATTTTTCGCTGATTTTATTTTATTTCCAATTTGTCTTTCCTCAGATTATGTTAAGTCCCAAATAATGTCTTCTAAGAGAGCCTCATCAGTTACAGTTAGTTGTCTTTTGAAGTTGTGCAAAGGATGTTGCTCACACAAAGGCCTTAGTACATTGAGTGCTGTTAGTACTGCTGCTGAAAGGACAGATTTACAGTTTTCTGGTGGTTATCAAAATGATGATTCTTCAGGTTACCAGCAAAATCGTGTTGGGTTTTATCTGGAAAGCCAAAATAAGGCTGATTCTTATGAGCTTTTGAACAAGCAAAGACCTGATTATGTTTCCCAAGCAAATGCAGGGCAAAATTCTTATGGAGCTGGTCAGATTGCAGATGGAGGTCATATAAATGTGACCCGAAATGTTCACAATAATTTGGTGGGTCACAATGGAAGTGTCAATGGGTACTTTGGTCAAGGCGACATGAAAATGCAACAAAAAGTTGGGGCAGGTGTTGATAATGCATGGGGCTCTGGGATGCATGCAAATCCATTTGTTGAGAAACATGATTGGACACAGGAACCTGGACAAGGGATGCAGTCTCCCAATGCATATAGTTCACCTGGGCCTTTAGAGTCACAGGGAAATCTTAGAGGGGACCTAAATCAAAACATTGATCATTTTCAGCAGCCACAAAATGTTCATTACAAAGGGAGTCATGAAATGCGTCCACAGTACCCAGGTTATGGACAGTCTCAGCAGAGTCTAAAAGATGGTCAATATTTGCCAAATTTGAATACTGCACAAAGATCAGTGGTTGGCTCTCATCTATCAAGTAATGCAAATCCTGATGGCGAATCAGCCAAAGCATCTAATGATAGTCCATATAGAGGTACACTTGAGGAATTAGATAATTTCTGCATTGAGGGTAACGTGAAGGAAGCAGTTGAAGTTTTGGAATTGCTGGAAAAACTAGATATTCCTGTGGATTTGCCCCGATATTTGCAATTAATGCACCAATGTGGGGAGAATAAGTCTCTTGAAGAGGCAAAAAATGTACACAGGCATGCTTTACAACATCTGTCACCTCTCCAAGTCAGCACATATAATAGAATTTTGGAGATGTATTTAGAATGTGGTTCTGTAGATGATGCTCTCAACATTTTCAACAATATGCCAGAGCGCAATTTGACTACTTGGGATACTATGATAACACAGCTTGCTAAGAATGGGTTTGCCGAAGATTCAATTGATCTATTTACTCAATTCAAAAACTTGGGACTGAAACCTGATGGGCAGATGTTCATTGGAGTTCTATTTGCATGTGGTATGCTGGGAGATATTGACGAGGGAATGCAGCACTTTGAATCCATGAACAAGGATTACGGCATTGTACCATCTATGACTCATTTTGTCAGTGTAGTAGACATGATTGGCAGCATTGGGCATCTGGATGAAGCCTTTGAGTTCATTGAAAAGATGCCAATGAAGCCAAGTGCTGATATATGGGAGACTTTGATGAATCTCTGTAGAGTTCATGGGAACACTGGGCTGGGGGATTGTTGTGCTGAACTAGTTGAGCAGCTAGATTCTTCTTGTTTAAATGAGCAATCAAAGGCTGGTCTTGTACCTGTAAAAGCCTCAGATTTGACAAAAGAGAAAGAAAAAAGGACTTTGACAAACAAAAATCTTCTTGAAGTAAGGAGTCGAGTCCGTGAATATCGAGCAGGAGATACTTTTCATCCTGAAAGTGATAAGATATATGCCCTGCTTAGAGGTTTAAAGTCACAAATGAAAGAAGCTGGCTATGTTCCGGAGACAAAATTTGTGTTGCATGACATAGATCAGGAAGGCAAAGAAGAAGCTCTTCTTGCCCACAGCGAGAGACTTGCTATTGCTTATGGTCTCCTTAACAGCCCTGCTCGCGCTCCGATGAGGGTAATTAAGAACCTCCGTGTTTGTGGTGATTGCCATACAGCACTGAAGATTATTTCTAAGCTTGTAGGCAGAGAACTCATTATTCGAGATGCGAAAAGGTTCCACCATTTTAACGATGGACTATGCTCCTGCAGGGATTATTGGTGAACATGAACTTAGGTACTTCCTGCCTCTTAATTTTTTATATTTCCCTTGTTATTTGATTGGTAGCTAATGAATTTATTGGAACTGAAATGTCTGCAATTTGTGTGAGCAAAATTTTATACTTCAGAAGTAGTTAAGCTCAACTTACATGAAACAAATCTTCCTTATTTGTTTGTTGTTCAATATAGTGTGCTTAGTTTTTAGAGTATGTACCATGTGCAAATACAATGAGTTTTGCCAGTAAAACTCCAGCCTAGAGGTACTTTATTGCAACTATACTTTTTCTAAGCTGACTAAATTGTTAGTCATAAGGAAGGCTATGATTTATTAATACAGAAGAGTGAAAGACTTAAAACTGTCAGTTTGTTAACATTACAACTCCTAATGCTTTAGTAAAAGCAGAGAGTGCATGACAGATACATCTCCAATTGGTGCTTAATATATCCTTATTCTAATGTTGCTTTCTAAAAGAGATGAAAATGGGATTTCCATTTTCACTTCTAGGAGTTGCAATTTCATATTTGGGCTTATGAATTTATGATAGAAAATTGAGCAGAGGCCAATGTGAATTGGTTTGAACAAATGTGAAGTATTGCGTCCTGATTCTGGATCCTTTCCCTTTTTTTTCTCTTAAGAATAGGGCAGTGTTATGATTTAAGAGAGAAATATACTAATAGTGTCTATGTATGACTGGTGGACTGTTGCATGGGTGATGGTCTGTCCCTTAACCATACAATTCCTGTCTCTCTCATATAGGACACTCTGTATCTTGGGGAAAATGAAAGAATATAAATCCTTGAATCCCTTGTGCGAAACACTTGTCAAAGGGACTGTTCAATTGGCCATAGGACATGGAATAATCATTCAGCCTCGTCCTGACCCATCATTTGAATTCCGGGCAAATGCTTGATAACTCCATATTGTTTTACCTGGGGTGAAACAAACCTTTCTGGTGTAATATACTTACAAAGTCTTGTTTGAGGGCATTGAAAGCTTTGTGCAATATTTGCGGCGTTGAGCATATTATCTGTTTGCCATTTTACAACATGAATATGATGGTAATGTGGATTTCTATGATGCTTTTTTTAACCTTTTATCTTATTTGGCCTTTGATATTTTTGTCAATTGTGTCATGAAGCAAAATTAAGGTAAGCCTCACAACAATCTTGTTATGCAGATGTATCCTGATTCCTGACTACCAGATGGATTGAATAGAATGGCTGTTGGTAAGTAACCCCTCAAGCCAGCAGATAGGGAAATTGTTCATATATCTCCCGGTCATTAAATTAAAATTGATCTTTATATCCACGAGGAGATTGGAATTTTGTTTAACCAGGCTCTTCCACACTAATAAATCAAGCAGTGGGACGTGCATTCAGGTTGCAGAGGCATTATTCATTGAGTAGTTTTATATAATTGGTTGTTGTAGCTTCCATATAAGATATAAATTATTATTGTCACTCCAGGCAAGGGAAAAGCTTATGTAGTTAATAGACAACATTTTTTTTGAAAGGCAGTTCATAGACAACATTGACATTCAATGGTATAATTTCAGACAACTTTTTTGGATGTCAGAACCTAGTCATTTACCACAATCTTAAAATCCAAATCATCTGAGTTATAGTCTAAACTTGTTTGCCTTTCATTCTTTCTTGCCTCTTCTGTGTCAAAGTTCTTGCTGGTGTTCATAATTGGACGTTTCCTTCTTGCATATATGTGTGTGTTGGCAGTTTGAGTTTTGATATGGCTTGCCAAGTGGGAGATAGCTGTCTTGTTGTTTTTGGTGCGTAGGGAACTAGGGATTTGTAGGTCAAAACTAGTACTTGGGTACTAGTCTACTTGCTGATTAAAAAAAGGGTACTTATCTACTCCTCTTTTTGGTGTTGAGCAAGAGATTCAGCTCCCTGCGGAAGCTTTGTTGGAGCATTTAGGATGCTTCGGTGGTGGGGTGCCCCTTTCGTAATAGTTAATGTTTGTGATAACGAATTGAATAGGTAATGGATAAGATGTACTTTAATGAGGACATTGACACAATCACGTGTGACTGTTGTCTTAGCAACATACAAACTCGCTTTAGGCATGGGAGCAGGGCCAGGAAATTATTTTAGGTCCAATGAAAGGCTTATGCTAGGCTTTTCAAGGGAGAGGGAGACGGGATAACAAGAAAATGGAAAAACAGTGAAGCGCGTATCAAGTGATTGAATTATTGTATTGGCAATTCATGTCTCACAACTCATACTAAGCTTTCCAAAAATACTGATATAGGAGAAGAAAAAAATAAAATTCATTTCTTCAAAAGTTAAAATTAACTTGTGCACAAGTTAATTAATTTGTAAAAACTTTTCGTATTAGTTCTTTCAAAAACTATCGTTTACTTGTGCATAGGCTGATGGTGGTGCGGAACACCTGATGGAAACCGATTTTGAGATCCAAGTTGGAATTGGAAGAGATGACAATTTTTTAGTGCTTTTTAAAAATAAAATATAGTGATGTTTTTCAATCATTATTATTTTAAAATTTAAAATTTTGACAATATTAACAAAACACTAACTTTGTTCACAGAGGAAGCAAATATGGTTTTAAAATTTAATGGATCAAAATGAAAAAATTATGACATTTAGCTTTAAAAAAAACAAGGTAAATATTACGAGTTCACTTTTGACTTTTTTTTATATCCCCATCTTATTTAAATAACTTAAAAATAGTAAAAAAATCCTTTTTATTTTTACAAATATCTTGTGTGTGACTTAAGTTTTCGATATAAATTTAAAAATTCATTTTTCATTTTTAAAATATAAATTTTAGTTACATGTTTTAAGTGTTCTCGGTGATTATTTTCCGTTAAAATAAAAATTATTTAATAATATACTTTTATATTATAAATTAGAATATAAACTCAAAGAGAAAATTTCTTATTAGTTTCACTCTCAATTAGATATTTTAATATTTCTTTATGTGTTTTTCATATGCTAACTACATAATTAGCCAAAATAATTGTATCTCAAATTTCAACTATTTTAAGTTATCCTCGTGTCATCTTTCCATGTATATTTGATCTTTTGTTGTCCATTTCAATTTATCTTTCACAAAAAAAATACTTTATTACAAAATTTAATAGTAAAATAATAACTTTATCATAATTTAAATTACTTATTATACATCTAAAATATAATTTACATATTTAAAAATATTTATTAATATAAATTTTAATTTAAAAACAAAAAAGTATAAAAAACCTGCTCCTAAAGTTACATTTTAAAACAACTTTACAATTTTGGCTTAATGACATTTTTTACCTTTAATTTTTTATTTTTTTATTTTATCCCAACAACAATTTGACATATTTTACCTCAAATTTTTAACAAATTTAGAGATTTTATCCTCATTTTTTTTACTTTTAATATAATTTCATTTTTTTAAAAAAAATTGGCCAATTTTGCATTTAGTTTTTTATTTTTTTGATAAATTTTACCTTCAATCTTTATGTTTATTAATAAAAAATGACTGACGATAAAATTTATAATTTTTTTAAAAGTTGGAATAAAATATACGAAATTAAAAAATTAGAAGTAAAATTTATCCAAAATAAAAAAAATGGAGGTTAAAAATGCAAAAGGCTACAATTTTTAAAATCCAAAGCTCAACACATCCACCTAGTCCCAATATCGTTGTTGAGCATGAGTGTTAATTGTTGGTAATTTCAATTTTGCCCCCGAAAAAGAAGTGGTTATCGAACAAAATGAGCATAGCGAAGCCTCCTAAACGCTTTGGTTTCTTCACCACCACCACCCTTCTTTCTCTCTCTCTCTTTCTAAAAACCAGAAACAACAAACACAAACCGAAAAGGCGAAAGGGGTTTTCCGAGTGAGATCTAGGGTTTCCATCGATTCGGAGAGAGGATATTGATCGAACGACCTCAGCGAGCAAGGACAGGAGGTGGAGTACTAGATCATGGATTCGGTGCCTTCGAATTCGCATGGAAACCTCGATGAGCAGATTTCTCAGCTCATGCAGTGCAAACCCTTGTCCGAGCAAGAGGTAACGTTGTTCCCGAAACCGCTTCATCTCGCTCCGTTTTATTCCTTTCGTTATTAAGAAATGCGATGCGCGGATCGGGAAAATCTCTTGTTATTTGTCATCGGTTTTGGCTTTTTGCTCCAACTGCTTCTCGCGCATCGATCCGTGGCTTGTTGTATCGAAAATTGAATCAGTTCCTCTTTTTTGTGAAATCTGGTTTCTCTCGGAATTGGAATGGCGACTGGAGTGCGCGTTTGTTCGAATATTCCGTTAGATTTGCGGAATTCGTGGTAGCGATTCTAGTTTTCTTTTTTTTTTTTAAATTATTTTACATTGATTCTGAGTATATCATGTTATTGTGGTTTTTTAGTTTTAGACCTATTTCAATTGGTCGCAATTAATTATGCTTTTCTGCATTTAAGGCGTGGATATTTTAGATTGTTAACATTGACCGAGGATTATTTGAGGAGGAGGAATATATTTCCTTCTCTATGCTTGAGTGTGGTGTGTTGGTAAGGGTTTTATGATGAATTATATGATTTGTACGTTAATTTTTTATACGATAACTTGTTACCTGCCTTATTTGGGAGGGCAGTAAGTACTATGGAATGGATACTCCCTGTTAAGTCTGCAAGTTAGGAGCTATTGTTTGCTATGGAGTGTTGTTTATGAGTTATGAGTCTATGCTTATTGCTTAAGGAGGGGTTAGTTTTCTTTTTTGTCCCTAGTTGGTTGGCATTGGTTTTTGAAGTAATTTAGGCAGAGTTTTCGGTCTTGAGTCAGGAATACAGCTCTGACATTACATACGTTGGATGATGTTTGTCTTATTTTGGTACTTACGAAAAGCGGTTATTTGCACGTGTTAATAATTAATAAGTAATAAGTAAGAATATGGAAGGAGTCAGCAAAGCTGAAGGGAAATATTAAAAACTTCCGGTTCCTTGAATGCACTTGTTAATAATTAATAAGTAATAAGTAAGAATTCCGTGCTACTTTCTCCTACTGCCTATCTTGTAAAGCATCTGTATTCGTCAAGTTAAACATTTCCAATTAGTTTCACTTTCTTTCTGTTATTTGCACGTGTCATCGTATTTGATCGGTGGGATTCAGGGAGTTCAAAGAAAGTTCTACCTAGGTTTTTGTGGGTTCAGATCAATTTTCCTTTTTAGCAGAGTAAGTTACTAGTGGCAACCTGCGCTGCTTTTGTGGTGATGTGGGGCAGAGGATCCTATGACCACTTTAATGCTGCTGTTTTTTGTTTATTGTTTCTCACAGATCACAGCTGAGGTAGCGGTCTTTCACAGAAAAAATCACACCTATAGAATTCACAACAATGAACAGGATAAATCCTTGTTTTTTCTCTACCCTTCTAATTATGGCCATTGATTTTTTTTATTTTAGTTTTTATTTATTTTACAGTTTAAACTCTTTGCTGAATCAGAGGGATTTATGGTTGAAAACTTTGAATCTCTACATCCATTAAAATAAAAAAACCCAGCATTCCCACCCTCCGTTCACAATTCAGTGTTCTTTTGATGCGTTTTCCAGGTTTCTAACTAACACTTAAAAGCCCAAACCATAGTTGTCAATAGTGTGTGATTATTGTGAGACATTGTGTCATGGCCCTTGGCCGCTACAGAAAAGAATTAGTCTTCTTTCTGGAAATAGCCTTGCCATTGAGATAGTGTTGTGATTCTTTTTGATTTAGCAATCCAACTCTGATTTCACTTTGCACTTGTGTGTACAGGTAAGGGTCTTGTGTGATAAGGCAAAAGAGATTTTGATGGAAGAGAGCAATGTACAGGTGAGTCTGTGTGTATTTTTTATCATTTATGTTAGCCTGTTTATATTTGTGCTTTTCAGTGTAGGATTTTTTTAAATTGGTTCATATTTCACCAACATTGTTTGCATCAAGCCCCTTTTCCCTCTCAATTTGTGGCCTTTATCTATTAAGGAGGTCTTATTATCCACCCTTTATATTGGTTTTTACTTTGTTTAATATGTTTATTTGTAGGGCTTTAACTCATGATGATTTTGAATGACTGAGAAAACTAAAGACATTATTTCATTTGCCAATAATTGCAGCCTGTGAAAAGTCCTGTTACAATTTGTGGTGATATTCATGGGCAATTCCATGATCTTGCAGAGCTTTTTCGCATTGGAGGGAAGGTATTCTTTATGATTGACGTTTTTACATTCAACATGTATTAATTAAATTTGTGACACGTTGACTACATAGATTTATATGTATGAAATATGTAGTACTTGGAAAACCAGGAAATTCCATGCTCCTTAGTGTTGTATTGTGAAATTAGGTTTGGCCTACTTCTTATTTCATAGCAGAAAGTCTAATTTTTAATTGAGAAACAAACTGCAGTGTTTATTGCCAATCAGTTACATAGTCTCTCATTGTCTTATTTCAAATTTGAGAACTAATGTGCTATGTGCTTATTTTATTCTTGATTGAAACCATTATTTTTTAGCATCTCATCCTTGCATATTTAAATATTTTTTTGCTTCTAGTTGAAATATGGAACCTCTTTGTTAAATACTGATTCTTGTTACCTTTTTTTGTTGGTAGTGTCCAGATACAAATTACTTGTTTATGGGAGATTATGTTGATCGTGGCTATTATTCTGTCGAAACTGTTACGGTAAATATGAAATATTTTACTTAATTATTTTTTTGGTATTCAACTTGGTTCTGAAAATGTTTTTATTTTATTTATTTTTTACAAGTCATCATGGGATTATTTGGTTTGGATGTTCTAGTGAAATCTTATAGGTCTTAGACTAATTGACCAAGCTTGAATTATATGTTTTTTTATCAGTGATTTAATATCTGTTTAGTGGATTAGAAAATTACTTAGTTTATCAGTAGTAGTTTTTTACCTCAAAATTTCTGTTTTCTGGACCATAATTCTAATATTCCTTTCTGTGTCATACTCCTACAGTGAGAATGATTCACTACTATTCATGCTATGTGCCATGTGGGGGTTATTGGAATTATTGGGTGCCACTATTAAACTTTTCGTGGTTGTGCACTGTGCTATCCAAAATAAAAAGCACCATGATTTTGTATGTGTAAATCATGCATTATGTCTGTAGTATAAGTGGGATACCATTGTAATACGCCGACATATAAGTAAACATTGCGGAGCAAAAAAAAATTAAATTAAACATTAACATGCAGAGATGTGTATGACATTCAAACTGAGTTTGAGGTACAAGTTGATAATGCTATTTTTTAATTGCGTATTTTAGATTGTGTATATTTTGCTTCCATATGGTATTTGTTTTGTAACATTTTTGGTGCTAATTAAGTCATAATGCAGCTTTTGGTTGCCCTTAAAGTGCGTTATCGTCAGCGTATTACTATTCTGAGGGGAAATCATGAAAGTCGCCAGGTCTGTTCTTTTTTAAATCATGACCTTCCTGTTAGTAGTGGATTATAGATTAGATTAGATTTAAAATCCTATTTTGGTAATCGGAGGCATGGTCATTTGGTCAGTATCAGTTGAGTTTTGACAGATTTTTTCTTATCAATATGCTACCCGTAAGTTCATATTGCTGCAATGTTGCCAATCAAATGCTTTCACACATCCAGATGAAAGAAATTCTGTAGTATTTTGGGAACCAAATAAGCTTGTATTAAAAAATGATACCATTGATTTGATAAAGTAGTTGGAGTTTGACTTAATTGTTTGTTCAGTTGTTTTTGTATGCTTTAGCTTTGAATGATAATGGCTGATCTTACCTATCTGTTGCAGATTACTCAAGTTTATGGGTTTTATGATGAGTGCCTGCGGAAGTAAGTACCTGCTAAGTTCATGGCTGAGGATAAGCAATTATAAATTGCAAAATGATACCAAATTAATTTTGACTGAAAGTTGATCTGGAATTCATATTATTTTGCTTTTCTTTTCCATTTTTAATCCTTTATATATATTTTGCTTCTTTTTATAACTTTCATTCTTGAAGTTGTGCAATCCTATATTGGTGAATATTTTTATTTCATTTGCAGGTATGGTAGTGCTAATGTTTGGAAGATCTTTACCGATTTGTTTGACTACTTTCCGTTGACAGCATTGGTTAGTATACTATTACATAATTTTTGGAAAGGATTGTGGGATATTTTGTTAGATTGTCATTTTTCTCAGGTCCAAGGTAGTTTGTTCAATTCAATGATCCTGGGCACCCTTATTATGCTGGCTTGCATTTAAGATTACACCATGGTGGAATTGGCTGCTATCGCTGTGCTGTATTGTGGAATCTGTTGGAGCAGATGACCCTATTTCCACCTGATTGGGAACCATTTCAGATGACCTGGTGAATGAAAAACTGAATGTTGCCAACTGAGATTCTAGGTCTAGTTGACCAATTTCGGAAAGAAAAAAACCTTGAAGTTTCATCTCATGTGACATCAATTCAATCCAATTTTTCTAACTATTCAATCTTGTTCAAACTCATCTAGTCCTGTCTGTTATTTGATCTCATTTCAAAGTCATGTCTTTATCTGTTTTGGAGCTTTCTTTTGAAGTTCTTTGCTCTGTTTGTGTTCTAGTTGGCTGGAGCATCCTTCTGATCTATTTGTGCTCTGCCTGCTATGTGGAAGCCATGGCTGTCTGAAGAAGCTTGCATTTTTTTGTTTCTGGAACCTAAGAAATGAGGATCTTTGGACTGAAATTTTATGTTCCGTCTCCTTCAGCATCTTATATTTTTATAATTACTATCAATATAAAAGTAGATTGAAACATTAATAATTTTTAATAACAGAAATATGAATTTATATGCTATTATGCTCTCACACATATATTAAGAATTTTGTATGATCTTATGATCCTTGCTAAGGTTCCATGATTTATGATCTTTAGCCCTTCCTGATCCTAAGCAGGATCTTGATTTAATGACCTTGTCTAGTTCCATGTGCATTTTGTCCTTGGTACTTCGAATTCAATATGCTTCTTTTTTAGCTGTGTCTAGTGTAATTGTGTCTCTTCTTTTTTATTAAGCTTCGTGATATGCTGCTCAATCAAATGCATTTCACTGGATTTCTAGTTTTTCAATAATTGAGTATTGCTAAAGTGTGATATGTTAACTTTCATAGGTTGAATCTGAAATATTTTGTCTTCATGGTGGGTTGTCGCCATCTATTGAAACCCTGGATAACATACGTAATTTTGATCGCGTACAAGAAGTTCCTCATGAGGGACCCATGTGTGATCTTCTATGGTCTGATCCAGATGATCGTTGTGGTTGGGGCATCTCTCCTAGAGGTGCTGGATATACCTTTGGCCAGGTAGTCCTGTTTGTTATGTATCAAGCTTGTATTGTTTTCATCTGTCACCATTACTTTTTTTTATTGCTTATGCAACTTGCTTTTGTAGGACATATCTGAGCAATTTAACCATACCAATAACTTGAAGCTGATTGCTAGAGCTCACCAGCTGGTTATGGAAGGATATAACTGGGGACATGTAAATACTTGATATCATTTTGTTTGTTCTTATATTCATTTGTTGTGGTAAATGGTTGATTTATAGTCCTGTTGCAGGATCAAAAGGTGGTTACTATATTTAGTGCACCTAACTATTGTTATCGTTGTGGGAATATGGCATCAATTCTTGAGGTTGATGACTGCAAAGGACACACATTCATTCAGGTTGAGCTTCCTTCTTTTCGTCATCTACTCAAGTAATATGTTGGATCTTAACTCTTTTCTAGTCTTTTGTACATATATTAATTTTTTTAATCTCAGTTTGAGCCAGCTCCAAGGAGGGGAGAGCCAGATGTAACCAGGAGAACGCCTGATTACTTCCTATGATACTATTTTGGTTGAGTTGCTGTTACCAGCACAGCAACCAATGCCATGCAGTAATGTGCAAGCTCATCTACTTGTCCAAATCAGAGCCATGAATCATATTGATACTTATATTTTTGAAGTTAGGCTTCGCTGGATGTGTTATTTAGTTGAATTATAACTGAATCTTTCCAAGAGGAAGCTGAGCAGCAGGCGATGCAATTGTGGGCATGTGTATCATTCCAGCTTGCAATGTATCAATTTAATGTTTTTTCCCCATTTTTTCCTTTTCTATTTTTTGCAACTCTCTTGACCTTTCTTTTCTCAATTTAGGATTATTGTTAAGGGGGTGGGTTTCTGTAGATGGATAATGCTTTTAACATATCTTTTAATGGTGTTTTATGATTTTTTACCCGTCTTGTGAGAATTATATTCTAATAGGTAGTCTTGTTTTTACATGAAATGTCGTTTCATTTTCCAATTATTTAGAGTGTGATGGAGGCATCTGTGATGAGTTTAAGGTAATATGATTGATAAGGATGTTCTTTCTCCGCTAACCTTAGTGAAAATTAAATGAGTTTTTCTAACTACTTAATGACTTGATAAATTTTATATTTAAGTTAATATGATCTGTTCTTAATTAACTAAATGCCGCCATTATCGTATTTTGGCAGATATTTCATATTTTCTACTCAGTCAATGAATAATAATTTGGGCCTTGCAATTTGTAACTGTTCAATTTCAGTATGGATCTCAGATGTATGTTGCTGTGATTTTGCAGATATATCATACTTCCTACTCGGTCAATAAATAATTATTTGCTGTCCTCTGCAACATTTTATTGACTTTTTTTGGTACACTGGGAAAAGTTTTTTATTCACTGTTCAATTTCAGAATGGATTTCTCATTGGTTGCAAGTCTATTTTCAGAAACTGTTGGAGAATGAGGTTGAGATGGGTGGACGCACTGTTATTGAATGATGAAATTGAATCCAGACACTGGTCATGTGGGAGATCTAGAATAAGCTAGAGATTACATCAGATGTTCGTCAAGTTGTCAGAATCGTTGTCTCGTATCGCATAGCACACATGCAAATCCTAAGCAGCTAACTATACGATCTTTACTGTTCATGAGATGATTCATTAATTGGTTTGAGAGAATGTAATGGGTAATACTCAATGCTCATCCCATTTTTTGGGTGGATGTGTGTAGTAAGAAAAGTGAGAGAAGAAAAACGAAAAGTGGAGAAAAAATAATAAATGGTGTGAAAATAATAAATGTAATAAATCCATTTTGGGATAGAATTGTGATCAGAGATAGAGATAGGAAGAAAAGAGATGGAAAGTGAGTATATATTTATGATAATTCCGTTGTTTCCTTCATTTAAGCTCCCATAAATATAATGCTGAAACAGGATTGATCGTCCACTAAAGCAGAAGACAGATCTTTAGTAGTCCTTGGTGAGCTCACTTGGGTCAATTGCTTGCTGATTTTGGGTTTCATGTTTCCGGCCACATACATTATTGCCTCAAAACCAGCTTTTCATGAGCGAATGAATCCCAGAACTTATTGCCATTTTGTTTGTAAAATTTAGATAGCAGCAGATGTTATTAAATTGGTTCATGTTCATACGCCTACACAGTTGGTTGATTTTCTAACCGAACCTTTGCCTTTATCGCTGTTATGAATTCATATCCACGATGGATCTTCAGAATCTCTTCTCCCCATCTTGAGTGGGAGTATTAGCATAACTGTAATCAGTTATCTACTTTCAGTCACTAGGAAGTTCGTTATATTAGCATAAGCTGCATTTTTAAAATTTGTCTCACCCACATGTAATGGTTGTACCCATATTTCATTTGTACTTGTGTTTCCTTAATTGTTATTGGTATTTAAACTGAAATTTAACCGACTTTTTTAAGAAAAGAGAAATGGAAGAAATAAAATTCTCCCTCCATTAGAGAAAAAAAAACTAATGGAAAGAGATTTCAAGACCTTCATTTCTCTTCTCCATCCCTTCAAACTCCTTAACCGAATAAAATAAACAATTTTTATCAAAATCTCATTCCCCTTTTCCATTCCTTTCCAGCCAAAGAGTACGTAAGAAACACTTAAAATGAGCACTATACAACTATAATGGTCACGGTATTGATAATTGTAAGTTACACCTGGTTTAAAAATTAAACCACTTCACAAACGACAAAAAAGTACAATGTTACATATCACTTGGTAACTTTGGACCTAGTGTAATAGGCTTAAATGCAGCTAACACCACAGAAACTTTACATGCAAGAAATCCCATCATTCCAACTATGAGATCTTTTGGTGTTAGCATCAGTTCAAGATCTCCAGAGCTATATCTTGATGCAATTACAGCCAAGCCTATAGCCAATGCCACACTTGCTATTGGACCCTTCACTCCTCTGAACAGTGCATCAGTTCTTCCCTTGTCATTGGTGATTAATTCTGAAGCTGGCAATTCATCCACAGATCTCTGCAATAGTAGCAGATACAAGAAGCCTCCAATCCCACCAATCAAGAAAGCAATCCCAGCATTTTCCCCAGCTGAGAGGGAAGCAACTGATGTACCGAATAGTGTCAACATAGCATCATAAAATAACAATGAGAACTTCAAATCTGCATATTCCTTCATGCTCTCTTCATTTGAGATCTTAGGACTTGAGAACAAGGTAGGGTCATTAAGTCCTTTGTTGAAGATGCTTATGGGATCAATCCCTTCCAGCTCAGTCACAAGGCTAGGTCTTAATTCCAACATGGACAGATCAGTTCCCTCACCAAGCAACACATCATCAATCTGAAAGTCATACTGGAAGCCAGTGTAACTTGTTACCCCATCTTCCAGTCCTGATGGTTTCCCTTCACAGCTAATAACCATTAAGGATACACTTCCTAGGCGCCACTGACCTGACCTTAGAGACAGAAGAAGGGTGTTGTTAGAAAGTCTAGGTTTAAACAGATAAATATGGGATGAACTCATGATTGTACCAACAATTAGTTCTTCATGTTTCACAGAGAGCATATATTGGTTGCATAATGGTTTTAAAAACTGGAATTTGAGTCTAAGAAGCCAGAAGAAATATAACAGTATACTGGCTTCCTAGCTAAGAATGCAGAAGGGATATTTTTTCCTCGGTACCTAAAAACAAGTTTGTCGGCAGGAGTGTTAATAACTCATTCTCTAATACACTTTATTCTACTGGTTAAAAATTATTAGAAACTACAAAATCACGAGTAAGACTTGTCAAATAAGAAGCCAAACCTACAAATTTTATGATTTCTAATAAATTTCAACTAATGATAGTGTATTAAAAAAAGTGTTAGGGAGTATATTGTTAGCATTTCACTTGTGGGTAGACAAGCTTGTTAATCAAGGCACTTCAAAATTGTAGGCCAGGGATGATGTCTATGAACATTTTAATCACTCGAAAACAAATAAACAATAATAATATACCTGATTCAACACTGACCCAAAGAGCCTCAAGTCGTGCAATTTTAGGACCCTCAAAAATGAATTCATCTAAAGAACCTCTTTGGAAATGAAGCATGTCAATATTAGTCATATCCCCTGATTCTGTAGAACGACCCATCATCAAACTCACAGGGATCCTTTGCAATATAGAATTTCCGTTTTCATCTATCAAGCATAGTAGAAGTCCAGCACTTAAGTCACTAATAGCTGAGCCATAAGCGTTGCTTGTAACTAACTTGACCCTAAATAAAGATTTGGATCCATCCTCCTTCAAAGATGACGAAATGTTTTCTACTGATGTATTTGTATACACTTTCACTTCAGAGGCTGGCAAGAGATGTGAAGGCCTAGCATAGCTCTGAAAATCTGTGGCAGGAACATCAGAGATTGATGAATAAACTAAAATATTATTCAACATCGATCACAAGTACTTCTTTAGAACATTAGTGACCAAATTGTCTACCTTAGTGGTCTTCATTGAAATGGTCTACAAGCTACACAATTAACAAATGATTTTCCTTATCGAAAGATGTGTTATTACATCATAACCCTTTCACTTACCCCCTTTCATCCCAAATTAAGGGTAAAAAAATAGAGAAACATTGCATGTGAAGAGAAAAGAAATTACTCGGGTCTACGTTTCAAATAAAGAAGTGCCTGACAAATAACATATATTAAAGTTAGTTGGCAGATAATCAATGGAACTACCTTTGAGGCTTTGATCAATCCCATAAATTAGAAAAGGGAAGTACTTTTTGGTCCAAAAAATGTGGAAAGCAATCCATGTTACTACTACCAGTCATTGGACACAACAAATACTAAACTGATTAGTTTTGCCAATTTAATAGAAGCTGGTTGAATCAAGCTTCATGTATGCATGACTCAATTTAAAGCTAAAAAAGAAATTAACTACAAAATTTTGAAATTTTACATAAATTACCATGTAGATACAGAAATCGGATGAAGCCAACACACTTACACAACCAAAAATCAACCAATTAGCTACATTGCCATAATCTTTTCCACTAAAATACCTTGCAAGTTGCAATGACAATTGCAGCATTAAAAATGTGAAGGATTTGATTAATAATACTTCACCCCACTAAAGCAAATGACGCAACTATATAATAATTGACTGTGAAGTCTGTGATCAAAAAATAATAATTGACTGTGAAGTCAGATCAAAATTAATAATTGATTGTGATCATTGATTCATTTAAAGTAGGGACTGCTGGCCAGATAGATGCATATCCATTTAAAGAGTAAACCGTATATTAACAACCAGCATGTACTTCATAACTGGAATAAATCCTCTCATTAGATTTTTGTACGACAAAACTATAAAAAAAATTACATTCGATTCTCCTAACTTTAGTGCAACAAGTCAATAGTTACAATCATCAATTGAGAAATTTAAAGATTAGATGATGATAAAATATTCAAATATATAATAAATAAGGAAATTATTTTAATCTTAACCGTTGATTTTCTAAGAGAAAATCATTGCTTTTGTCTATGCATGAAGTGAATCCACCAATTTAAAGGAGCAAAATCTTAAAAATTGTATTTCCATAAGTATTAAAACGATAAGATGCAATTAAAATCCGTTAAAAATTATATATATTATTAACAGAGAGGTACAGAGAATATCATCCCTTCCCATCATCTATCAATATCTAACCAAACCAAAATCGAAATTCATTTGGATGAAGCTAAAAGTTAAAAGTTTAGATTTTTAATAAATTTCTACAGAAATTGTTACGTGGGTACCTTGAAAATCAGAAGGAGAGAGTTTGGCTCGAACAGCAAAGCGTAAATTTCTGTTTTGGGTGGGAACCCTTCTTGTAGCTGAAGGTATCACAGTCCTCACAGGAATTCCCTCCATGCCTCTATACTCCAATTCAGGAATTGCAATGCAGTTTAGGCACGCAACTACAGACATTTGAATCCATGAGATAATCAAAGAGATAGTTATATTGTAATTATAAAATAAAGAGATCTCGTATGCAAGAAGCGTTTGTAGTCCAACGGTTAGGATAATTGCCTTCCAAGCAATAGACCCGGGTTCGACTCCCGGCAAACGCAATCTTTTTACTTGTTTATTTTCGTTCTTCCAAACAAGTATGAAATATATCTAATTGCATTTTTTTTTAAGTTTTAATGTTATATATTGATAAATTCAACAAAGCCACAACACCCCTACCCATAATTTGAATTCTCAAATAGCATTTCATTTGTTTACCCTCTTGTCAATTATCACTTATGTTATAGCACCTTGTGTGTGTTTGGTTAGGGGTGCATTCACTTAATAACTTACTTATGGAAGTCCTAAACGTTGGGAAAGTGCTAATGTGATGAACTTGGAATTGGAAATGGGAAGCATGTTACGTGTCTGAAAAGGGTATTAGGCACCGACTAAAGGCAATTATAGGTCAACTACTCTAAGAACCCAATAAAGGGATGGGGATGAAGTTGTACCTATCAATTAATTTGAGAAATAAGAAAACATTAATTGCCTCAAAGAAACTACGTGTATTGTATAAACCATTTTATTTAATTGTTTATGTCCAAATTATTTCAATTATACTATATTTTTTATTAGTATTAAATTTAATGTATAATACCTCCAAATAAAAATGTATAAATTAAACTTATATATAGAACACGTCTTGAATTTTCCTTTTAATTAAAATTATAATCAAAATATTTTTGATGAATTGTTGAACAATTTTAAATGTGAAATTAATCCATTCAAACATACTTTCAATTTTATTAAGTATGTTTGGAATGATTAATTTTACATTTAGTTGATAGATATCGTGTTTTTTTTATTAATATTATTGTGACTTTTTTTTTGTATTGACAATTGTATAATTAAAAAGCATAGTAAATAAGACTTTTAAATTAATTATTATGAAATTAAAAAATTTATCATCACAAATTATAATTAAATGTTAATGTATTTTTTAATTTATATATTAACATATGGACTATTTATTGTATTATTACTTCTTTTATTAATTCTAGCGTAACATATTTGATTAAGAATCTAAGATTGTGTTAGAAAAAAAGTAATACTTGTCTAAATTTTCTATAAAAAAATTAAAAATACATTCAAACCTTATTATCATACAATCAAATATATAAATTAATTGGTATGGGTTTTTTTTATTTGATAATGTATTTAAATTTAAATCCAAAATATACAGTCACATTAAATGTACATGTAATAGTAAAAAAATTATTATTATTATTATCATCATTATACCGTACGAACTAAGTTGTTATCGATCGAGATTATCTAGAATTAACAGAGATCTCATTCATTAATATTGCTTATTCGATGATAAAAAAATATTGTATGAATATAGTTCAATAAATTTGATGCATTATTTTTTATATAACAAAATTTGTTGCATTATGTAACAACACCACGCAGAGCTGCAGTATAATTTTAAACTCAAGATTTCGATCCGTCGCTATCACTATTCTGTATAGTTGCTATCACTCGTTATGATATTCCCTTCCTCAATCATATTAATATTACCCTCTTACACGTTAAGTTTTAAATATATTTTACACTTTTAACACAATAAATATTTTTCCCTCTTGTTTAATACTTATCATAAAAGATAATAAAATGATATAGTAAAAACATTTTCAACGTGAGTGCTTTGTAAGTTGTTTAACAAATTTTTATCATTGAAACAAATGACTTCATAATGTATTCCTGTAGTGAGTTATTTGTATAAGTAATTATTATTTAATTTATTCTTACCAAATAAATAATTATTTTTGATTAAAAAAATTAATCTGACTCAAGTTAAACATTTATTCTATCAACTTTAATATTGAAATAAATTTTTAAGTGAAAATTTTAAATCTATGTAACATTATAAGGTTCATAACTTTTAGATAAACAACTCATTTATCTAAAAGTTAGACAAATATTACTTAAAATAATTTATCTAAATAAGAGTACTTACATTAGTTATTTAACTTTAATTAATGTTGTGTAATTTTTTTTTCTCACGAGAATACATGATAAACATTGCTTATATGATCAACAATCATTATTTAACAAATTTATATCATAAATATAATATTTTTTAAACATTGTAAAAACTATAAAATTAAGTTAATTATTCATTTCAACTACCTTAGTATTAGAGTATATATCTTATAAAATGTTTAAATTTATGTAAAATTATAAAATTCATAAAATTATGATAAATAATTCATCTAAATAAATTATATATTATAGATATTCTAAGAGGATTTAACATTACTCTTTATCATCACGTACTCTACATTATCAACATATTTAAAATTATAAAATAATGTTAGTATTACAAGATAAAGTTTTTTTTTATGCTGTTACAAGATAAAGTTTATAAATATGTACATTGTAAACTTTTTATGATATGTTTTAAATTGTAACTCTATTTTTATTTGAATAATCATATAGTTTTTTATTATCCTGGTAGTAATTTTATTAATTAAATAAAAACAACTATTAAGATTATATATATATTTGAGACATTTAGTGTTTTATATTTTTATTGATACTTGCTTTATTAACTCGAAACAAATAAAAGAATAGCTTGACAAAAACCGTCGTGATCATTCTCATTAAATTAATAAAGTCTTTTGCGTCAAAAACCAAAACAAAACAAAAAAAATAATTATCCAAAGAAGTGGTGATATGTCTGCAAAGATTTGGATGACTTTTCCGTTAAGGGACAAGGTCTGTACGCAATAACCTTAAGGGCATATACTACATATTAAATTAATATATTTAGAGGGAAAATATTAACTCCATTACATTTGATTCAATGTTCAAACCTAAATATGAACGTAGTTTATTTTGAACTCGAATTCGTGGGTTCAACTAAAAAAATTAAATATTGGAAATTGATGTGATTTATAGAAATAAAATAAATGTTATATATGATTTTTTTTTTTACACATATGAAATTTTGTTATTAAATAATATTACTCTAAAGTCTTTATAACTTGAGTCCACAAACTATTTAATCTTGAAAAACTAAGGACAAACAAAGCACATGACGGAGAACATAACATGATAACATTATCATTGACAATCACATGAGAAGCTTCCTCAATTGGCACACTTGCTTTTCCTCCTCCCCCACTTAACCATTGTAAAGCACACACCAAACAAATTAGCCTAAAATCCGACAGATTTCAACAATGTGAATTCCCAAATTCAGTGGATTCACAATTAAACACTGAAATATTTAATTATAATGACATGAATCAAGCAAATCAGTTGACATACACCATCACATGATTCACGGTTGGGTGAATTTTAGGTGTTATTAAAAATTATAAAAAAAAAAGTATAGAAATATAGAATATAAAAAAAAAACATTGAAACATTTATCATTTAAACACAAAATAGAATTAAAATTATTTATCTTTAAACAATCAGAACAACTTGACAGAGAAAATCATTTCTTCGATTTTTATTTTTGATGAATATTTCTTCGGTTGTTACATAAAATTTTTTATTCAACAAAAATAAAAATGTTCAACGAAATGGAAGGCTATAATTAAGACTTCCCTACAAGTGCGGGACCAGCAATTAGAGTACACGTCAAGATATTATGTAGTTGGATCATTCTTACAAGCATAATATAAAAACGTGTTTGTGAGACATACGCAAAGGAAACAGCAGCATGTGACCTTTTAAAAAAATATATCATATTTTCTATTTCAACCCTTTGATTGGTATCTTCATCTTATAACTGTACTTTTCTTGTTGAATTCAATCATTCATTCAATAACCCAACATGGAGGATTCTCCTCTCTACTCTTCAACTCCAAGTTCCCAGCAACAACATCTTCTAAACCACCATAGAGAAGAGTCAGAGACAGAACAACAACATGGTTCCAACACCAAACAACACAAGAAGCTAGCTCTTCTCCCTTTGGTTTTTCTGATCTATTTTGAGGTTGCTGGAGGCCCCTATGGTGAAGAGGCTGCAGTGGGAGCTGCAGGCCCTCTAATAGCCATCCTTGGCTTTGTGATTTTCCCTTTCATTTGGAGCATTCCAGAGGCACTTCTCACTGCTGAATTGGCCACAACTTTCCCTGGCAATGGTGGGTTTGTGATATGGGCCAATGAAGCCTTTGGACCCTTCTGGGGCTCCCTCATGGGCTTCTGGAAGTTCTTCAGTGGAGTCATCAACTTAGCCTCATACCCGGTTCTATGCATAGATTATCTCAAACTGGTGATCCCAATTTTATCTTCTGGCTTCCCTCGTTTTGTGTCTATTTCTCTCTCCACTTGTGTCTTGTCCTTTTTGAACTATTCTGGTTTGGCTATAGTGGGTTATACTGCAGTTGTTCTTGGTGTTGTTTCACTTTTGCCTTTTGTGTTGTTGTCTTTGTTTTCCTTGCCCAAAATTGACCCCAGCAAATGGCTAAGTTTTGGTCAAGAGGGTGTGGAGAAGGATTGGACACTGTACTTCAACACCATCTTTTGGAACTTGAACTTTTGGGACAGTGCTAGTACTCTAGCTGGTGAAGTTGAGGAGCCACATAAGACTTTCCCAAAGGCCTTGTTATCTGCAGGGTTGCTTACTTGTTTGGGATACATAATTCCCTTGTTGGCTACCACTGGGGCTATGCCACTTGATCAACAAAGTTGGGTTGGTGGGTATTTTGCACATGTTGCTGGGGTCATTGCTGGGAATTGGTTGAAAATTTGGATGGAAATTGGTGCTGTTTTGTCAATAATTGGGTTGTTTGAAGCCCAACTAAGCAGTGCTGCATATCAGCTTCTTGGTATGGCTGATTTGGGATTCATACCAAGAATTTTTGGTGAAAGGTCTAAGTGGTTTAACACTCCTTGGATGGCCATTTTGATCTCAACAGTTGTAGCACTCGGCATGAGTTTCTTGACCTTCACAGAGATCATATCTACTGTGAATTTCTTGTACAGTTTGGGGATGCTTTTGGAGTTTGCAGCTTTCCTAAGGTTGAGGAGGAAATTCCCTGCTTTGAAAAGGCCATTTCAGGTTCCATTGGGGTTCTTTGGTTTAATCATAATGTGCTTGGTACCATCAATTCTTTTGGTGTATGTGATGACTGTTGCTTCCAAAATTGTGTATGTGGCTAGTGCCTTCTTGACCTTTCTTGGGATTGCTTTATATTATTTCATGAATCTTTCTAAGTCTAGGAAGTGGCTTGAATTCAGCCGTGTGGGAGATAAATTGGGTGAAGATGATTATGTTTTGTAGAAGTTGGGTATGGTTGCTATTTTTAATGGAATCTTTGTCAAACGTACTTGTTTGGGGAACAAGAATCTTGTTTTTATTTTTTCTGCTGGAGAAATTGGATTCTCCTCAGTCATTATGTTTTAAAGTATAAATTGTAATGCAAATGTCTTGATGACGATGTTGATTCCCTAAACAATTAGCAAAATATTGTCTTTTTCTTTGGGTAGCATAAAGCATTGTCTTTTAGTTGCAATTGCTATGCTTATTTTATTTCAAATTGGCATTTCTAGATCCAATCTTGTATGTTACGAAATTAAAAAGGTTAGGAATATCTGATTAAAGAATTGATGTCCCTTCCACTTTCAAGGGAATCAAATTCTTCCCCTGAGATCACTTCAAAGGGAAGATAAGAATCAATGGCTAAAGTGTGCGTATCTATATTATGTAGACCCCTTACTTCAAAAATAAATCTTGCAAATTTATATCATTTAATAATTTATTTAAATTTTTCTTTTAAAAAATACTTTATTTTAAATATAAATATAATAAAATTTACCATTAAATATTTCGTATTGGCTTAAGCATGAAAATTTTAAATTAAAATGAATATTTTATAATTGACATTTATTTATATTTTAAAAATATTATATATTAAATAAAAATAATTAATGAAGTATCAAATAATTCTTAAATTGCGTAAAAAAATGTAAACATAATTACATAATAATATACTTAATGCAATAATTTATTATTTGTGATAAATTAAACAATTCAGGATATACCAAAAAAGAAAAAACAAATGAGTCAGTCATTTTGTCCTTTTTTTGTTTTTTTTTTGTTTTATGGTGTACGCACGAAATGCCTATTTGTGACGCTTAACTGCTTCCTCAAGTGGGACCGGTGGTAGGGCCCCGGTACTGATGGTATTAACTGTTAAAGCGTAAATATATATAGAATGTGGACAATATCATTACACCACTAAAACGAACGTTGCGAAATATCTAACGTGTATATATATCTTTAATTTTTTTAGGCAAATATTTAAAGTTTTTTTTCATTATATCAACGATTTATAAAAACTTACACAACATATTTAATCTACCGAATTAGACTATTTTCATATTTAAAGTTATTAATATAATGTTTATATAAATATTGAATGTATTATTTATTGTATGAAATAAATACAATACATGATTAATTTTAATAATATTATGAAATATAATAAATTTAATTAAATTTAATAAATATAAATATACTTCTTAAATATATGTATCTGTATACAGTTCATATATCCTAAAAATATATTATTAAATAAAATTAATTATTACTAAATTTAATACATAAATATATATACTAAAATATAAATTATTTTTTTATTGATTTTTAAAAATTATAGTATAAATATAATTAAAAAAACTTAAATATGTTGTTATTCTTTTAAAAATGAATTAATTTTTTTTATCCTTCAAAGTTAAAATTAACATTTTTAATTCTTATAATTTGAAAATAAAATGTTTTAATCTCTATTTATATGAAACAAAAGTATTTTAATCAAACTATTTTATAAGTCAGAAAGTAGCTTATAAACCATTAAAATATGTTACCAAACATATTGAATAGAAAAATTGTAAAATAGGGAGAAGCACGACATATTATGTGTTGTCCCAAACAAATATGATTATAATTTACAATTCCTTCTGGTATCCAATTGAATTTGGAATATGGAATATCATAATAATGATAGAACTGGGATGCATTTTTTTATATTCTTTAAAATGAAAAAAATCTTGAAATCTGGGTCGAATTTTTCAATTCATTTCCATTTTGAGATTATAATTTAGATTCTATTTGTTTATTTTGTTGCAAATTCCTTCATTGGAAGTTGAATATAAAATTCTATTTTATTTATTCCTCTTTTCATAATAGGTATTTCATACACGAAATTAGTTAAAATTTCATGTAATTCAGTATTAAAGAATAGAAATTCCAATATTACTAAATTGATTCATGTGATTTGATGAAGAATGACAGCAAATCGGTGGAATATTTTTCAAGAAAATTCATTGGAAAAATTGAAAATGCTTATCCTGGAGACACATCGAATAAGTTGGACATTATCCTAAAGATCTATTTGTGACATGTAATAATTATTTTAAAGATAAGTTTAATAAAATTAATTGCATTTAATGATCATTTTAAAATTAGTATAACATAGGGTTATTTTTTCTCCACCATTCAATATTATTTATTTATTAAATTATAGTTAAAGTGGGTCAAATCATCAAATTTATAAGTCATTTTTATTTATTTTTTAAATAAATAATTATTATTTCAATTATATAATTCTAATTATTCTAAATTGTTGACACATCATTTAAACATGGATGAAATGAGAATTTTGAAAACTAGGAAGAGAAAGAGAACAACAACAATTATTGGTCCAATTATATATCACTATAATTATTCTATATTGTTGACACCAAACAAGAAAGAAATGAGAATTTTGAAAATTGGAAAGAGAAAGAAAACAACAGGAGATATCAATTTTTTTCTTAAAAATGATTTGAAAGAAGACAAATGATTTTTTATATTTTTCTTGTAATTTTATACTTTTCGCATATTTTATTTTTTAATCTAATTAAGTACTAAAACGAAAAAAAAAACTAAACAAAATGGAGCGACCCATAGTGTGTTCGTGATATAAACTAAAAGGAAGGTGAATCTCAGAGGCGTGTTTGGCTTTGGGGTTGGGGTTGCGAATGAAGGAGTGAGAGCGAGTGCTGTATAGAATCCCATATTTGATTAGGGAAATTAAAACAGAAAACAGAACCCTTCGAAAACCCAAAACCCTGTTTGGCGTCGCGGCCATGGATTTCCAAGTGGTCGTTCTCGGCGGTGGCCTTTCCAAGAAGCTCCTCCCTCTCGTTTCTCAGGTTTCGAACTCGAATGCTTCAAACCAAACAAATTTTGATGCTATTCTATTATTCTGAAGCGCTTATTTCTGTTTGCAGGAGCTTCCGAACGCGTTGCTTCCGGTGGCGAATCGCCCCGTTCTCTCCTACGTTCTCGAGTACTTGGAGCTTAGCAACCTCAAAGATCTCATTGTGGTAATTTCATTTTTTTGCAATCTTTTAGATGTTATTGGAGAGGGTAAATGGTGAATTAGTAAATGAATTTTTTAACTGTAGGTGGTTGAAGGCGAAGAAGCGGTTCTTCATGTTGGGGCTTGGATTTCGGGGGCTTATGCTGATCGCCTCCACGTTGAGGTAATCACTTTTTGGATATTAGAAAATTTAACAAACATGATTCCTTGCCTCTATATATGTCTCACTAGTGACCACAAGCATAAGGATATGTAGGTTTTATTTGGATACACTTAAGTAAGTTATAGGAGGAAAAAAAAAAGAATGAATTAGCATGGGTGGATAAACTTTTCAATAAGCACTTTTAGAGAAGAAAATAAGAAGGTAAAGTGAATTAAAAAAATGCTCATGCATAAATTAAAATAAGCTTTTAAAGAAGCAAAATGGGAGAGCTTCTGTAAATTAGCTTATGCATAAGAGGATTTTTTTAACTCATGCAAACAGGGTCTTAAACTTTTTCCATGAGTTAAAGTAAGCTTATGTACTTCAACTTTTATAGAAGCTCTCCCATCTAAATTCTTCAGAAGTTGAGATGCTTTAAGCTTATTTTAACTTGTGGAAGAAGTTTGATTCGTTTTGCTTTTTATTTTCTTCTAAAGTTGATTTAAAGGGTCTTATTTAGTTTGTACTTTAAAGTACTGATACTGTGTCCAAAGGTGATGATTTCTGTTTAAATTTTTTCCAGGTTGCTGCAGTTCCTGAGGATGTGGGGACAGCGGGTGCAATTCGGGCCATTTCGCATCACCTAACAGCTAAAGACATTTTGGTGGTTTATCCCCCCCTCCCCTGCTCCTGAACCCTGTGATTTAAATAATGTTGTTCTTTATGGTTGTGTTGATTTTCTGCAGGTTGTCAGTGGTGATCTTGTTACCGATGTTCCACTTGGTGCTGTTGCAGCTACTCATAGACGGCATGATGCAGTTGTCACTGCTATGCTTTGCTCTGCTCCTGTAAGTGGACCTTCGGAGTCAGTATCCTCTGGTGGGAAAGACAAAATCAAGAAACCTGGCCGTTATGATTTGATAGGGCTGGACCCCACAAAACAGTTTTTAGTTCACATAGCAACTGGTTAGTTATCTAGCTTTCCCTTGTATATGGCATTTTGTTGTTGTATGTGTGCTCATGTGGAATCTTTCAACTCTTTTCAGGAGCAGAAGTTGAAAAAGATCTTCGAATTCAGAAGAGCATGCTCCCTGCAGTTGGCCAGGTACTTTTTCTTTCATGTTTCTGAACCTTCCTAGTTTGTTCCTCCTGCCTATAATTTCTCTAATGTTACGAGTTTTCACACTTCTAGTGTGAGATATAAGTGTCTATACCAACTTTACTATTGGAGGTATTTTCTGTTTGTGATTTGTGTAGAGATGGAAATTGGTCATTGTGCTTTCAGTGTAAGAAAAATGTTTAATCTGTCAATCTTAAAGAAATAGCATTTTCTGTGAAAATATGAATTGTTCATCTGAATAATAGAAAATTAAATGCAAGACTTCTGCAATTTCTTATTTCTCTTTGTTGTTATTTGTCCTTCATGTAGATAGAAATAAGAGCTGATCTAATGGACGCCCACTTGTATGCATTCAAAAGGTACATTCATTTACTTTTTAACTTTCTCCTTTATTCGTAGTCTTGAATTACTCATGTTTGTATCCTGAAACAAACTTTTCTTGCAGATCAGTTCTACAAGAAGTTCTAGATCAGAAGAGTGCATTTCATAGCTTAAAGCATGATGTATTGCCATATCTAGTCCGGAGCCAACTGGTTAGTTGTTAAAGGTTTTTGCAGAGATAGGCTAGGGAATGTTATACTTTTAAGGATTCTAACCTTGTTCATATTTTCTAAATGAGAGTTAGAAATCAGAAGTATTATTAAATGGTATGCCACAAGCAGAAGAAAACGGAACTGAAAAGGTTATTTCTCAAAGCAATCAACAAATGCTATCTCAAATACTCGCTAATGCATCTGAACCAATCTTTCATCTACGAAATGCACTGGGTCCTCATGGTTCTACTTCTGATCGAAGAACCCACAAATGTTGTGTGTATATTGCTGGAAGCAGCAAGTACTGTGCTCGCTTAAATTCTATACAAGCATACAGTGACATAAACCGAGATGTGAGTTAGTTATTGTTATGGCCTTTATTAGGCACTTGCTATTGCCTTACAATTTTTCTTTGGGTATAGTTCTGGTTGCTTAGGCGATTTATTTTTTACTGTGACAGGTGACAGGAGAGGCTAGTCACTTATCAGGGTATTCCTTCTCTGCTCAAAACAACATTATCCATCCTTCTGCAGAGCTTGGGGCAAAAACAACTGTGAGTTACATAAGTTGTGCGGTCTGATATACAGTTTCGGGAGCATTATTTTAGTTCTTCCCATTTTTAAGTTTATATAAATAGTTGTGATTTGTTTTTAGGTTGGACCACATTGTATACTGGGGGAAGGTTCACAGATGGGTGACAAATGCAGTGTGAAACGATCTGTCATTGGCCGTCATTGTCGGATAGGTCCCAATGTTAAGGTGGGATGATATATTATTTTTACAATTTAACAGGAAGTTACTTTTTGGTCTTTTGATTTATCTGTAACACTATGATCTCCAAACCTCGATGATTGGTCAGCAACACTGACCTGAAGAGTTGTATTCAATAATGTTAATACTACCAAGTTTTCTTTTGACTTGCTTTTATGCATGCAGGTTGTCAATTCAGTAGTTATGAATCATGTTACTATTGGAGAATCTTGTTCAATCCAAGGTTCTATTATCTGCAGCAATGTACAGCTCCAAGAACGTGCCATCCTAAAAGATTGCCAAGTAATTTGTTTCACCTCTTTGTGGCAATTTTTCATGATTGTAATTTGAATTGGAATGTAACATTGCCTGTCTTGGCAGGTTGGAGCAGGTTTTGTGGTCACTGCTGGTAGTGAGTGCAAGGGGGAGGTCTTGGCTAAGAAATGAATCTGGAATGTGAAAATGGAGGCTGGGGAAATACATAGCAAAATGACTTCTATTCTGCTTGATCATTGCTTGGAGCAAATTTTGTGCTTTTTGCTGTCAGCAGTTACAATTTGGTGATGTTAGCAGAAGGAGCAACGAAGAAATTCTAATACTTCCAATTTATATGCATGCCCTTTGCAGTTTCTTGCAATTTGTTTGAAAATGGCTGCAATCGGTGTTGAATATTCATTTGTGTAAATGACTACCAATTGCTTCCCTTTCATCACAATTTTCTGCCATATGTTACAAGGGACTTTCGGTTGGTATCTTGCTGCTGTGCTAAAGCGGTATAATCCAGCGCCATCAGTTTTGTATTCGAGCAAATGTAGTACTATTGGCGTATCTCGTTTGGGCTTTTTGTTTGAGATCTAGTGATAATAATGTTTACTTGAATTTGATGCTTGCTTTGTAAGTAATTCGTTTAAGCTCACTTTTTTCCTCCCTATTTTTGCGAGGGAGGGGTAGTTCTCAAAGCTTGGTAGCGTCAACCAGTTGAGCATGTGATGTGTGCGAGTGTTGCAATTACAGAAAATTGTCTCTAGAGAATTGCGAGTCTCATTGAAGCCATTTTTACACACATTTTTTTATTAGTAAAAGTCGACATATACATTTTGGTTTTGCTAATATATATCTTCCTTTTCTTCAAGAGTACCCTTATAATACCTGTTTTAGATTGCTTTCACTGCAAACTGGAGCTTAGCAAAAGGGACAAATTGAATAAATTGTTATAACACGAAACAAATATTTTTAATTTTTTTTTACATTCGAATATAATTTTTAAAAAGGGATTTTTAGATAAAAGACTTAATTTTTCTATAGTAAAATTATATTAAAAAGATAAATTTATCTTTAGGAGTATTTAAAATATTCAATTGTTGGAGAAAAAAATAAAAAAAATACTAAGAATCCAGTAGAAAATAATAATTTATTAACTTTTAATCATAGGTTTTAATTGTTTTTGTGATGAAAAAGTTATTTTTTTAAAAAATAATTTCAGATTATAATCTAAATATCTTACCAAATTTCAATCACATAATACAGTACTTCTGTACTAGAACAAATTTTTACATGCAAAAAGGCGTTTATTCCCTTGAAAAGAAATCAGCATTTCTAAATACACAATTTTTTTTTTACTTTAACTTTAATTAAAAATTCTTAAAAATACATTACACTAGTTTAGGATGTGAGAAATTTTATACATAAGACACGCTCATCGTTACTTGGACACATCATAAATAAATAGACATTAGTAGCCAATCTTTATTTAGGAAAAAGAGTTAAATTAATTTATGAAATATATAGCATTGATCATTATTCTTTGACCGAATTAATTCCTAAGTCTAGAATTTGCGGAATTATTTTTAACCAATTTTTGATTGGGGTATAAAAATTTCGAAAAGAAAAGTCTTTTCATGATTGAGATTGACAATTAAAATCACTACCAATTCAAATTAAGGGACCGTGCTCCGATTCAAATTAACATCACCTCTGTCACCTTGGGCTGTGTTTTTTCTATGTTGGACTATCAGATTTGCTCTCTTCCTTTGGACTCTTTGTTGACGTTCATGGTTGTGGTTATCTTTGGTATTATTTTTGGCAATTCTATAATTCTTTTCGGTCTAGCATATCATGGGGCAAAAGACAATAGGTTGTAAGATGATTTCGACTTTTAATATCAGTTTTAGTTATAATTGAGATAAAGAGAAATGATTTTTATATCGGTTAGAATTATAACTAATATCAAAGTTAAAATCTTTCATTTCAGCGAATAATTTCGAACTACACTAGTTTGATATATAATTTTACAACAGTCCCTAGTTTGATAAATAGAAAGAAGTCTTTTTTAGGTCCTACCATGTGATGCAGCATTGTGCATATGGTCAGATGGTGGTTGCTTTACTCTCGAAAGTAAGGGTGCGCCTTTAATTTCTATTATAAAAAAACTGTTCTTAGCTTTCAAAATGCAACTAAACAAAGTTGCTCACAAAATTGGTGGAGGGTAGTGCAAGCACACAGCAAAGTGTGGAATGGGGAGAGACGTTAAACAAAATGAAAATTGAAGAAGACATGAAACATTTCTCAGCTATTTCTATTTTTTGGTTTTTAAAACACTTGTTTTGAAAACAAATTTCAAACTTTAATAGATTTTAAATAAGAAAAATATTAACGAGTAAAATGAGTAGTGCAAAATTGTTTTAGAAGAGAATCAAATATGTCCATGCCCTGAAGTTTCTAGTTTTCCGGAATGCATTTAATATACTGCAAAAAATAAAATTCAACGCATCTACCTAAATACTGGCTCGATCATCCCTCGATATTGTCAGTATATAGTCAAAACTCAAAATATCCATATCAACCTTCTTTCTAGTTTTTAAAATTTGTTAATTATTTTATTCTTTAGTTTTTTAAATCTTCTCTTTAACTCTTAATTTACAAAAATATATTCATTTTAGAATAAATAATGTATGTATTGATGGTATAAAGAATTTTATATTATCATTCAATCATGTAGTCATATTATAAATTTATTATTTTTTTAGCAAAAGTCATAATCAATCATAAATGATAATAAACAATGTTACGACTTCATAAAGTGAAGCATTTCCCACTAATATCAAATGTTCACCATTTGATTACACGCCAAAGAGGCAAAGACCTCACCCAGTATAAATGTATTATAGATATAGGGAATGGACTGAATTTATAGTTACTAAAGTCTGCTCTGAATTGATAGCTCACGCTTCATTTGATCTCTCAAAACTCTCCTTAGTAATTTGTTGGAAGCTGTTCGGGGAAAATCGGGCACAATTTTAACAAGGCTCACCTGTAAAGTAACAAAATGAGTTGTGAACATCAAACCAGTAACTTCCTCATCACAAGTCAGGTTAATTTTTGCATAAAAATTTCAATTTCCCTTCAAACTCTAAATTTCATGAATTTTTAAGTCACTAACTTATTGCTTTTGACAATGTATTCAATTCAAAATCGTAATTGCTTACAATGAACAAAGGGTCATACCTTAAACAAAGGATTAAGGTTGCTTTGAATGGCTTTACTGAATTTCCTCTTTAGAGTTTCTGCATTGGAATTGTATCCTTTCTTTAAAACTGCAAATATAACCAGTTGTTCCGGGCCTCCATTTGCAGGAGCAACACTGATTGCAGCTGTCTCCAAAATGCCTTCGTCGGCCCTATCACAGACACGCTCAATTTCTACAGAACTTGTCTGCATATCAGAAACAGAATTTTCAAAGTTAAAAGAACAGTGAGACCATAGATGTCAAGATAGAAATTTATGAATTTCTGATGAATCCATGACCAGTTACAAGTACCTTCCATTCTTATTAATTTATTCAGGACATTGACATGGAAAGATATAGAATTCTTACACCATGTTTATCTAGAAGAATAGCTTTTAGAAGCTTCATCTCCTATCAGAGTAGAACTGGGAGTGGGTTGAGGGGGTTTGGAAGTGGAATTTTAGGTGGTGTAGGGACTGGTTTGTATGGGAGAGGGAGGTGGTGGAGAGGCTGAGTTTGATGCTAGGTGAAGCTAGGTTGGTAGAGGGTGGGGAGGATTCTTGGATATGGAAGCAAGATCGAACCGGGAACTATCTTGTTAAATCTTCATATTTGGCTCTATGTGACAGTAATTTTTTTCCAAATTGTGACGATTCCATGCTCAATACTTTGGCTGACATTTGGCGGTTGAAAGTTCCTCCAAAATCTAACTTGTTTTTATGGAGGTTAATGCGAAATAGACTACCAAGTGGAGATAATTTGGCTAGGAGGAATATTGTTGTGGATGAAGGTGTATTGAAGTGTGTGTTACGTCAAAATTAAGATGAATCCTTGGAGCATTCTTTGATGTGGTGTCCGAAGGCAGAGGAAGTCTGGAAAAGTTGCTATTCATGGCTAGATATAAAACCTGCATTTCCTTCTTCTATGAGAACACACTACTGGCAGCATGTGTTGATGATTGGCAATAAAGAGAATCTGGAAAGGTGGAGGTTGGTTTGGTGTTGTATTGTTTGGGTTTTTTTGGAACAACAGAAACAATATAATGATGAATGGAGGACAATTTCAAAAAGAAAAAATAGTGCAGGAGATTATGTTTTATACTTGGTCGTGGATCAAGTCATTTGATAAATCATTTTCCTACTCTTTTGTCCAATGGAGCATCAGTCCAGGCACTATTGGGTAAGTGAAGGAGGTTATTAGGTGGAGAGGGGGTGCAGGTACGTGAGTGACGAAGTTAGGTGGTGTAGAATAACCTGAGATATGGCTTATGATGAGGAAGGGCTTTATGAAGGACCAATTTTTTATTTTGACCGAGAAGAGGTGGAATTGTTTGCTGCAACGGGAATATATGGTTAACAAAGGGAGCTGATATAGCTAGCATTTATGACTGGTTGTTGGGTAAAATGAGAATGGCTATATCTCATTTATGGTTATTTAATGCTATAAATGTTTTGTAACCATTTTGTACCTGACCTGGTATTTGAAAGTAGAGAAACAAGCTGTTTTATGTTGGTATATCTTGTATGAAACTTCACTGGTACTTCTGGTACCGTTTAGCTTTATATATATATATATATCAATCATTTTTTAGCTGATTAAAAAAAAGAGTAGAACTGGGAGATGGATGGAGCTATAAACATAAATATAGTGGATGATGCGATACCTTTATTCCACCAATATTCATTGTGTCATCAGCCCGCCCTTGTACAACAAAATGGCCTCCAACAGTTCTTTTGATTATATCTCCATGTCTCCTAAGAACCTGCTTATATCATGTTATAGAGGATAAATAAACCAGTTGAAAAGGTAGATGACAATAACAATAGAATGAGAGTAGTTAGCATTACAATGCAGTCTAATAAGTTATGTAATTTGCAAGGGATTATCTGAAAATCCTTGATGGAAGATCTGACTAATCTATGCTTCTAAGAAACATTTAGATATTGATCACTTACATAGGCACTAGCAGTATTTGATAAACATCCAAAGTTGAGAGTTAAAGAGTAATCCTATCCTCTCTAATTTCTTTGTGTTTTTTTATTATTATTTTTGGACTTTATAAGTGCAATTTGCTTAATTAGTGTGTACATGCAAATGTGCGCTTATGCAGTAGGACCTCAAACAAGCACTAAGATGTACCAAACCAATATATTCAGGACCTTTGAAAAGCCATTAGGAAGCAAGAAACTACAAAATACCTTCAGTTCTGAACTACTATTGCAAGATAGCTACAACTGAATGTGAAAATCATACCTTTCCTTTGTATATGGGCATTCCCTTAAAGTAAACCTCCTCATTATCCGCATTAAGCAATCTATCAGTTGCTCCCATATATATTGGAAACAAGCCCACTTCACCAACACAAGCAACATCCTCTGGCTGTCACATTGGTCAAAGGGATCAAACAAATTAGAAAGCCTAAAAAATAATTTGTTTATACCAAAAGAATTGTATTATATATCACAATGAACATTTATTGAAGATAGTTTGTTCATCTACTAAAGGAAATGTAACCCACTTGGGAAGAGTGAAAAATCACAAGAGAATTGAAGAGTGTAAGTTATAGGAGAAAATTGGTTGCCAAAGGGTCAGCATAAGAATTACACCATTCAGAAATAAATAGTGAAGGAGAATCCATATGGACATTCTAATTGATGACCATTAGAAGTTAGTCTTGAGATTTTGAGATTAGCATTTCCAATTAGCCATTATTGGTTCTGAGTCTAGATTATGTAATACACTTGACATCCATTATCCTTGCAGCAACAAAATTATATGTGGGTATTGGCATGATGGAAAGCAGTATCAAGTTGGTGGCAACATATATAGTATCACATGATCAAATAATAGAAATTATCGAGAAAAAGTTCTTACATAAGGAACTCCATTTTCGTCAAGGATGACCAAACCAGTTGTCATTGATGCTGTGCTAAATGCTCCAAAAGCTTGAGGTTGCAGTGGACTTCCGATGATGTAAGAAGATGCAAGCTCAGTGCCTCCACAACATTCAATGATTGGTTTGTAATAAGACTTTGAAGAAAGCCAGAGGTCATCATCAACATTTGAAGTTTCTCCTGTTGAACAAAATATTCTGCATATAACCACAGTTTAGTTCAGTTTTTCACATTAGTTACTTAATTATTCAAACTTACAAGAAATTACTTTATTTTTGTCCAATCCAACCCCTCCATGCATTGTGTACTCTTCCAAGTTTTTACTAAGCTTGGAACTGTTCCCAAAATAGTAACACCTGCATCCTGAACAATTGTAGTTGAATGGTGTTGGTTTGTGCAATGTATCAAATTCTATTGATGCAAAATACAACAAAATCTACAAAAATTAATATGACGCTTTTTATTTCTTGTTTCATTTTTGTTTGACTTTCGACCCTTCCAGACCTTATTTAACCTCTTTGTAGCTAAGTCAAGTTCTAGCAGTGAGAGTCTTATTTTCTTGTTTCCATGATTTTGCAGAAAAAAAAAACTAGTCTAGTTCCCACTCAGTTCTACTACTAGTCAGCACTTACTTTGTTTGATGTCTAAATTCTTAGGTGATTAAAATAATAATGACCATTTTGTAGAATAAGACATGTTATGTTAATCATAAATGCTATAAGGACTGAAATATTAGAGTTGGACAAATACCTGAACGAACTTTCCAAAACCATGGCCTAGAGGAGATCCATGATACAAAGCAAGAGTTGCACCTGACAGAAAGCATGAATATATAAGAGTTGGGCCCATCACCCATCCCAAATTTGTAGGCCAGCAATAGACATCTCCAGGTTGAATATCAATGAAAGCCCATGCATCTGCTGCACTTCGTATTGGTGAAAGTTGAGTCCAAGGAATTGCTTTTGGCTCCCCTGAAAAGTAAAAACGTAACCAGAAAATCATTACAATGTCAATTTCTGCCTGATGTATTTAAGGGAGAATATTTACCTGTGGTTCCAGATGAGAAAAGTATGTTAGTGACAGTATCAATTGATTGAATGATTGGAGAGTAGTGATGTGACCTGTAACAATTAAAATGTTAAGGTGAGACAAAACGCAAGAGAAACAAAGCAACTTCTCTCTCTCTCTCTTCTGTTTTTAGTTCACATAATTACAATTTATTAGGATGAATATATGGCTTAATAGACACATTTTGATGTACATTACCTGGGATGCTGTCTGCTAGAAGAAAGAAAAACCTTCCATGATATATCGCAATCTCTTAATTGCACACCTAGATCATCACCTATCACAGGCAGAACGATAACTTTACATGCAGCTGCTTCAATGACTCGACTGCAAGGAGAAATAAGCAGAATGAGGTCAGTGGTCTAGAAATTTTGCATGGTAAAATATTCTGAAAGTGGCATTCAAGTAAGCATTAGTTAGGAAATTAGCGTCTAGAATACAAAGTTTAGCCAATGAGAGGCAGTAATGCAGTTGTTCTAAGATAAGTTCTTTGTAAGATCAGTTGAGAGTTGACTAAACAGGTCTGGATACTCGTTTCTGGTCAGATTGCCAGTTCAATCTGGTTTTGACAACTAAGTTTGTTAGATTCCTGAGTTAGAATCAGAATAGGAAATACACAAAGAATACCAATAGTGGCTGAGAGTATGATATCATTTTTATAAGTGAAAAATATAATTTGTTGCAAAAATCATTCCTTTGTGATCCCATTAAATATCTATTACTAAATTCGCGTGTCATGCCTATATCAAATGCCATAAAACAAATTGAGGCAGAAAGGAGAAAAAGAAAACAGGGTTCTATAGAAAGCAGGTTCCAAAATAAAATGTGTTTGATGACACTATCTGTTCCATAATAGATTGAGTTTTCCAAAATAGCCCAACCATGTATATCTATGCTCAAACATGAAGACTTCTGACTATCACGTGGACCATGGCATTGAATATGAACCCAGGCAGCAATAAGACGAACATAATATTGAAAGATTTATCAAAGGATAAGTTAACAGATGATCATTAAATGACAATAACAAATATTAAGTTGGCAATAGTGCCAAAAGTTAAGGATGATGAGTGATGACAAATAAACTTGTAAAGCTTAAGATGCCAATTATGATCTTCTGAACAGATAACTAGGCAGTATGATTTTGATATTGCAACAAGTATAAATATAATGTTAAAAAAAATTACCTGTACAAAGGGAATTTCCTGCCACCTCTTGATATGAAATCCTGAAACAAATTTAAACTGAGTAAAATACAACAGTTTCAATTAGATACTTTGGAAGGTCATCATGTAAGTGCTTATATCAAAGACCTTAATGTGAGGGCAGCAAGGATCAAACTCTTTACCACTGGATCAGGAGACTTTTATACCATGTCAAGGACCAACTCTCCTAAAAGCTTAAGCTATATGTTTTTATATCTAAAGAAAACTCAAAGGGAACATCTACAACTTATTTTACAAAAACGTTTTTTCTCTCTCCCTCCTTGAAGAGGAGTATTATACATATGATACTTATTAGAATTTGGACTTGGGCCTAAGTCAATCCCAAAAAGCTAGTTCATATGGTAAGGGTTCTTCATCACTTATATATACTATTTTGACCATATTACTAGTCAATGTGGAATATTCAACACAATCCCTTTATGCTGAAGGCTAAACTTCTCGAGTGTGATGTTTGCAAGATTGGATATCTAAGGGTAATTTAATAACAGATGGCTCAAAAGACCTAACAACAGCTGCTAGGATAGGAAAATTTGGAGTTGGAGCTTAACGTCATTAAGATTTCATTCACTTGGTTTCCTAATTGATTTTTGCTTAACATCATTAAGATTTCATTCACCATGAAATCTAATTTCACCAGTACAGTTTTGAGCACTAAAACTGCTATCAATATGGTTGTTAATTTCTGTCAATTCCTTGCAAGCCACCCTTACTTTAACACATTACATACAATAAGCTTTCAATGCAGCTACTTTTCTACCTAATAAGTATTTATTAAAAACCTGATGTTTCTGAAGCTTATGAAGTCTTAATTGCATTATTGCAATGCACACCATTCACAAAGACTAATCAGCCAGAACAAGATCCAACTTTTGTTAATACTGAGGATCAAAGCTATATGATGTTGTCAGTACCCTCATCAAACAGGTATAAGCCTAAGTTAACTAAAATAAGGTCGAAGGAGTCAGAATTTTAACAAGTTCTCCAATAGTCAGATATCTTTGCACCGACTGTTGGTTGAATCTCATCAAACGGGAAACTAGATATTTAGACTCCAATGAAGATTAAATATTTTTTAGCCACTAACAATTTGGTAATTTTAGCATCCCTTCACACACTGAATAGTAGTACACACAAACTGGTAACTAAGAAAGAACAAAGTCAAAGATTGAATAGACTCACTTTGATCAACAATAGCTTTATTTTTAAAGTCATAAGCATAATACAAAATTTAAAAGATCACCTGAGTGAAAATACCCTTTGCTTTAGAAACACGCAGACGAGTTGCAATTTCTTTTGGTGCAAAGCTATCTGCTATTGATACCACTACACATCCTGCTAGAACAATGGCTAGATATATAATCACAGCATTGACTGTCATTTGCATGTCAATGGCAATTGCATCTCCTTTCGAGAATGTGGCATCTATTGCATTTGCTACCAACCTGGAAATAACCGGCAAAAACATGAAAAGATATAATTTTGCACACGAAGTAAAGAAAGATATTATAGAAACTGACGAATAAGAAACAAAATTCATTAGAATCAGAATTTTTTTGTTTATTGTATTCAATATACACATCAATATTCGTGGATCATACCTTTTATTCCAGTTCCTATGTTAATAGGAGTGGGATACAAACCAAAAAGTGAATACAAGATGGAAAAGTACGGTAACAAACTCACACAAATTGATCTCAATACAACGGTAACAAACATCAAAGCAGTGATGGAATTGAAAGAACGCACATCAAATTATTGAATGAACTGAATTAGCACAACTATGATGATGATGATGAGTAACATAACTTTGGTCGAAAAGAAAGAGTGAGTTGAAAAGCTTACATCACTTGGTGCCGGAGTTGTTTGAGAGTCATACCATTAACCTCGGAATCATCGAAACCTTCATCTCTCCAAACGACGGCTAAAGTGTCATCTGTTTTGTGGGGGTATGGAGTGGGTTGCAAACAGCAATCAGCAATGTTGAGGACAGAACCGGGAAGCCAAGTCCCTCCATGTTTGGAAGGGTCAGAAGAAGTATCTAAAATGCACTTTGGAGGCTCAACAAAGGAAACTGAAAGTTCCTTGAGAATAAGGGACCAATACACCTGCATTGACAATAAGAAACAAATGATGCGACAATTGAAAATACAGAATAGAAATGAAAGAAGGGACTTAGAGGTTGTTTGCCTGAGGGTGTTGAACGGAGAACTTGTGAAAGAGATGAAAACTGGTGATGGGGTCTTTGTAGGAAGCTCCTAAAAGTTTAGGGGCATGAGTTTCCATGAGACGGCCCAGGTTGGTGCGTTTGGATTGCTCTCTGAAATCAAAACATGAATGAGCGTTTGTATTGTAGTAGTGATAAGTGATAAGGAGAGTGTAGTAAGAGAGACATACATAGAAGGGAACCAATAGTGTGGGAGGGAAGCATGTTGAGAATGAAAAGCAGAGTGATAAACAGAGTAATAGAGAAGCTGATGCAAAGAGTGTGGGAAGGATGGTTTGAGCAATCTCCGAGTCACAATTTGGTGCCATATGTGTGAGGGAGACTGAGACTGAGACAGAATATCAGTCAAAACATGGTATAATTCATTGGCTTCTGCAAGTGTTAAACCTCCTGCATTCACCAAGTCCTGCACTCCCAACTCCCTCACGCTCTTCTCCATCTCTCTCTCTCTCTGTGTTATGTCTCCGCACTTACCAAAACTTGAAAGTTAAAGCTTTAGATGGGTGGTTGACTGGTTGTTGAGTTTGAGTTCCCAAAGTTGACCACGCTCACACCACCTAACTCTGCCTCACTCGGGTGGGTAGGTGAAGGTGACTCTACAGACACTCAAAAGCACATAGTTTTTAGTTTTTAGTGATGGAATTGAAAGAACGCACATCAAATTATTATTAAGAGAAATTTATTTAAAAAATACCACGAATTGACAATTTTAGAAAAGGAGTTGTCAATAATTTTATCTAATTAGGAAAAGTGTAGGAACTTTTTTTAGATGGGAAAAAATAAAGAACTTAAAGAATAATCTAAATCAGAATCGTATTCAGAGAGCTATTTGTATAGGAGGGATGATGGGAAATAAATCATTTCACTGTATCCCTTATACATGTACCCAAATTTAGTTATATAGGTGTTTGTCTCACATTACACAGTGATGTTTTCAAGCGACAAACTATCCATAGTTTGCTCAAGTCAGGAGGTACCTATACGCAAACCATAGTCGTGTGCTGAAAAGATAAGTCTATCTAGAAAAAAGAAAATCAACACAAATATTTAAATATATAATAAATAAGCTAGTTAATTGACATTTCCAAATGTTTGATGTGTAAGTTCAAACCCTAAAATCAAATAAATAAGTTTGAAATAATAATGTCGCAATTACAAAAATCAGTATCGCAACTTCTTGAATTCATGTCCATATAATCGAGTACATTTTTACTATTAAAATTTTATCAATTTCGTGCAAATTATTTCTGTATAAAAAAAATCTCGCAACTTTGCTTATGACATTAGCAAAAGATATGTTTTTTTCCTGTGAAAACAAATTTCTGAGAAACATTTTATTTTTCCAGCAGATTTATATCCACAAACGGGAAACTCGCTAAGTTTCCTATGGATTTTTCACAACTATTTGCAGAAAAATCCACTCAGGTGATATTTTCTAACGTAGTCCATTCAAATGTCATTGCATTCGTTAACGGTCATGTGATTCTAACATGTCCCCCAACCCACACCCAAGTGTCAATCCATTACCATTATCAATGCATGTCAAGGCTCTTTCAAAAATAGTTCTAAATTTCATACTTCTCAAATGCATGGTCATTCTTGCTATTCATAGATATCATCAAACTTTGTGAAATAACATCCTTTACTTCATATAATCCTAAAATCCTAAAAGTAAATTTAAGAGACGTGTTACCTCAAATTTGGTTAAATTTGATAAATAAATAAAAACAAGAACTAAGAAAATTATCAAAAGCATGTCATAATGATCATTATCCACTTACAACTACGAGGGATCAACTAAGGCACTCTCCGGAACGTGCAAGGAGGAGATAACCTTGTTACTGTGAACTACTATTAACTATCATTCTCATTTACATAAATGTTGTTGGAACATTATATATAAGATGTAAGCCAACCAAAGGGCACTTGTATCACATTCACTTGGCAAATCGGACAGTCCACTCTGCAGCAATATCATCATGTTTTGCTCTGTCTCCCGAATACAAATGAGCGATGCCAGGGACAACAGCATTATCTGCAATAATGATAACATCTTTACACTCCAAGATCATAAATGCGTACTTGGTATACTGCTTGAAAGTGTTGGCATCACTAATATTAAAGGAAAATTCTACTACCACAGCACCTTTTTACAAATTAGGAAAGAGATAGGAAGAGAAGTAAGAGAAGTATGGGATAAGATGAGTGGCATGATGAAGAAAGATAGAAGGAAAAAATGAGTTGTAAAAAGTATTGTAAGAAGTTGATGTAGGAATCATTTTGTTTGGAAATAACGGAGCTACTTGGTGTTTAAGAAAACGCCTTCGCTGTTTTCATTTTCTGTTTTGCAAAAATGTCTTAATGTTTAACCTTTTTTTGTTTGCACTGCAAAAAATATGATTGTCTTAATGTTTAACCTTAATTTCTTGTTTTCAAAGATTTCTATAGGAAACAATGAAAAAGTAAAAAAGTGTTGTTGTTTCCTATACAAATCTTTAAAAATAGGAAACCAAGCAATAACAAGGTAACATTTGTGTGATTATTTGTAAAAGCAAGAAATAAAGCAGAAAATGTATTCTCAAATCAAACAACCCCTTGAGTTAATTGAATCCAAAGCGTCAGACGACATAAAGCATTAGCTGGGTTTCCTGTTAAAACATGCTTCTATTCCAAAACAAGCACATAATAAGGTTTGCCTCTACTGCTGCATATGGAACAAAAGGAAGAAGAATAAAAATAACATGCAAACCATCATCAACCCCATTGACATAAACAAAATAGAAAATGAAGAGATTGGAAGAGCTTACAAGGATCAGGATTTGTCATAATTGATCTAACTTCTAGTAGCACCTTAGTAATTGTTAGTGCTGGACTCCAATCATCCTTCAATATTCCCATACTAACACGGCCATCAGGGTCTACATTGCAGTGGTAAATGCGTGTTTTGAATACTACCTGCAAACTCAATTAATTAATTCAAGACAGTAAAAAAACAATTAACTTACTTAGACCGCTCTATACATTTTCTGGTTTGTATGCATATTGCTTTGTTTTCAAAACCCTATACCAACCTACCTTGATTAGGGTAAGTTTATGAAAAATGAAAATCTGAAGGAGGATAATTTAGGGTCTTCAGAGGACATCTTGAACATTTCACAGAAGGTTTGTGCACGCTTTGAAAATAGAGGGGACTCAGGGAGGTACTTGGAAAACTACAAAAATAGAGGAGTAATAGTGATGTACTCAAAAAGGAAAAAAGAGCAAAAGTTTTTTTTGTTGGTGAGAAGAGAGCAAAAAGCATTTAACTGCTCCAAATTTCAATTTAACAAACTAGAACTGGAAAGCAGCTGGAAGTTCAGATTAATCCAGTCAGCTCCAATGACATATCTAAAACAGAACAGCCAGACAGTAAACTTTCCCTGTGCCTAATCGGAAGAAAAAAAATATTTGCATTCAAGTAAATGAACAACTTTTCCGTTAATATTTGTAAAATGGAATAAGTTTCAGAAGAGGAAGAGTGGACTCAAAATTAAGGATAAAAGGTTGTCAGTTTAAAACTGTTAAATACAATAACACGCCATCTAGTGGTGATATATCAATGAAAGTGCAAGTTATTATGACTAAATTGAGTCCCTACACTGAATGTGGAACATAACAATCAGACAAAGAAGTTCATCCCCTTTGCAAAACTAAGTAATAAGCTGATGGAGCAAGTCATATGTACTGTATGGTTGAATGACCTAGGTGCAAGACATGACATGGTCCAAAGTATGTGACTATGTGAGAGAAGGATATGAAGAATGTACCTCGGGAGGCTTGAAGGGATAATCAATTGGAAATTTGATGTCAAGGAAAAAGATGCCACCTTGGTAGGGTGTTTCTGCAAGCAAAGAAGAAATCTACCGTTGTTATTATTATTAAATGTTGGAAACATGATTATCATAGTAATAGTAATAAATAAGGTATACCTGGGGTTCCAATAATGGTGGCAATCCAGTGATAGAGGTTATCGCCCTTGGGGCCAGCAGAGCAATCAGGAGGAGGGTCGTTGTTGAGTTCAACCATTTCCCTCTGAATCCTCTTTCCAGATGCCGACACTGAGGTTGTGGGTACCCATGACGATGTTGATGAACTCCACGATGATTTCCCTCCACCACCTCCTCCTCCTGATATCATCATCACTCTCCTCTTCTCACAAAGGCAGGGACCAAGGTTTCATTTCATCCACTCATTTTGCTTTCCATTATTTCTACATCATTAAATTCCACTTTTGATTAGTTTATTACTTCATTGTTAATTAATCACCATGGCTAATGCAGAACAGAAATCTTACTTGTTTTTTCGACTGTGGGGGCCAGAGATTTTATTTAAAGGAATTCGATCTCGGATTAATATAATACTCTTATATTTTAATGCATTATTTCTAAATATTTAAAATTAATTTTTAAATAAATTTGTTAACAAATATGAATGATAATCTTTAGGGCCTTGAAAATGGGTCGAGCTTAATTAAAAAAAAAAAGTAGGTAGCTCAACCCGTGGATTAGTGGGTCAGCCCGTCGACCCATCAAATTAAATAATATATTATTTTATTTTATAATTATTAAGAAATTAAAATTTTATTTTGTAACTAACCCAATTATCAATTCACATTGACAAGCAAAACCCAATTGAACTAGCAATGGTTAATTTGTTAATGATAAACAAGGCAACTACACAAAGCCTGCCCCTTTCATAATTTCTTAAAAATATATTTTCTTAATCTTTTATTGGTATTTAATATTATTTAATATATATATATATATATATATATATATATATATATATATATATATATATATATATCAATAAATTTATCTTTTTTCTAAATATTTAGTATCATATTAAATATAATTACATTAAAATTGAGTAAAAAATTTAATTATATTTTTAATTAATCAGGTATTATCTTTAAACATGTCTAAGCCTATTGAAAATTTCCATGATTTACTCTTTATATGTATAAATTAAAAAGAAAATAGTAAATATAAATTTACAATTATTTAAATTTAAATTCATTAAACTTTTGCATTATAAAATATTTATAAAATAAATTTTTTATTATTTTATAATTTATTATAAATAATTCATTATAAATAAAATTTGTAAGTATTATAAATATCTTTTAAAATTAAACATATTGATGATCAATCTTTTCATGAAGTTATCATCATAAAATACAATATATCAAATATTATGATTTATTAAACTAACTTATCATATATTTCCTTATAACATGTATATTTCATATTTATTAATATTTAAATAAGTAAAAAGAGTAAAATATAAAATAATTAACTTAACTTTAAAATCATCAAAGATATGAGTATAGTTTTATAGCATATAATCATAATAATTGTTCTTAAAATAATCATAACAATAATGTGAGTAAATTTCACATTTATATAATTTCTTACTCACATAATCAATATGAAGGAATGGGTAAAAGCATAACAATAATTGTTCTTAAAATCATCATAACAATAATGTGTGTTGTTTTATTTATTTGACTTATTAATGATATTGTTTATTTTTTTTGTCTTTGTAGATGAAATTAATGATGATGTTAAAAAATAAGAGGAAGTTGTTATGGATTTCACAGTTTTAATGTTTAATTTCAATAGTTTAGAAGTTTATTTTTGATGATATTTAAATTTCAATTATCTTAATGTTGAATGTTTATTTTAAAAACTTCAATCACTTTAATATTAAATGTTTGAATTTGATTTAGTTTGATTTTTATATTGGATTTTATTTTAAGTTGTTTGGAATAATTTTATTTTTTTTTACAAAAAAAGACAAAAAAGTAGGTTAGTCCGCATAACCCACCAATCTATGATAGGCCGGGTCGAGCTGACATTTTGTTAGCCTACACAAAAGTGGGCTGAGTTGGGCTAACCCACTTTTAGTTCAACCCGTTGCAGGCCAATCCACGTGAGCTGGGCTGACCCGTTTTGACAGTTCTAGTAATTTTTTTGTACAATTATAAATTTTTTGGTTAAATAATCATGATAGTTTATTATAAACTAAACTAAAATTTTTGTCCTTAAATTCCTAAAATATCATCATAAAAGTTCGTAAAATTAAAAAAATGTCAAATGAATTCTTAAAATTGAAATTTGTTGGTCATATTTATCTTAACACTAGTTTCGTTATTAGAGACTGTAAGAAAGATTATTGTAAACTTTATAAAAGCAAGATATTACTCTAACACCTCTGAAGTTTCTTGAGATTGCACATAACTGCTTATTTTTTTAACGTTTATAGCCTTACAAAGATAAATAGTGTAATCTTTAATGTTTTACAAACAACCTTACAAAGATAAATAGTGTAATCTTTAATGTTTTACAAACAATTAAAGGATGTCAACGTGGGAATGATGATTTTTAAACAATTAAGGAATGATAGTTAAAAGAAAAGAAAAAAACAAAAAAATAGAGATATTGAAAGAAATTTGACGAAACCTTATAATTTTTGCCTTATTTGGACAGAATTTATTTTGAATCACCAGTAGCACTACTGTATCGCATGTCATGCTGAGTTATTGGATGGGCAGCAATACTCTCACATATGTAAAATCCTATTTACATTGTTACTGAAACGACTGAATTCATAGAAATGGAGAGGCAGGAGAGCTAGTTCGATCAGCAAGAAAACTTGTAGTTGCAAATCAATTTTGAACAACATTCATAAATATAGCAGATTGAACCTTGAGATCATAATACAAACAGAAATTTAAAACAGGAGCCATGGAATGATGGAACCAAAAGTTGCTTGTGGCTAATAACAATTCCTCAACCAGAATGACAAATACATAACAAGAGTTATTAAATCGGGGAAGGCAAGAAGTGATTTTTGTTGTGTTTGTTTTCATGTCAGTTGAACTGCCCTGGAAACTATCTAACTTTACTATTCCTGGTATTTCCAAGTTCTTGTCCAAAATATGCTTCCATGCAGCTGCAGATGCTTGCCTCCTTCTTGAACAAGCAAGCCTTAAAGGTATCGTGTTGAACTGTAACACCTAATCAGTGCTAACCTTCTTCTCAATACTTGAGTTGCTAAGTATTACTACACCAATTATTATAAGTATGGCACCTGCAAACCACTGTGGAAAAGTTTTTGCATCAGAAAATGCATGAATCAAGAAGCTGAATGCATAAAAGGCATGAGTTCTTTGGTGGTTTAGTAATTTAGCATTAGCACTGTCAGCACCAGGAATAAACAAAGAAAAACCAAGTGGTCCTCTACTCTGTTAGTGCTACAAAAGCAGAACAACATTATGGTTCATCAATTTGGTCCCCCTTGAAACTAAAATCCGAAGATAAACTTGATGTGAAAAATAGTATCAAAGAGAAAAACTCGTCCCTGAATCCTTCAGCTCAATTTAAGGTGACACCAAATTGATTATCCCCACAATTAAAATTCTCAAGCACTTGGGAAGTTAACCTGATTACTTCTTAATTCCATAAACAATTCCAGTTGATGGGAAGAGTGTTTGGTTTCCAAGATCAGATTACAGAAATTATAGTTAAAAAATGGTGAAAGTAAAAACATTGTTTTGGAGAAGGTGTGAGATGCAAATGGAGTAACCCCCAGCTAAGTTAAAATTATAAAAAGTGAAGCAAAGTTGAGAGAGGGTGTATTAATTGGGAAGGCAAAGTCATAAATTAGTGAGGGTGGGTACCTGGAAAGAGAGTGATTCGTGAAAGAAGAAGAAACCGGCTAAACCGGAAGAGATGAAATTGGTGGCGAAATTGGTGACAGTTGCCTGAAGAGAGGAGAGCGCTTTGAGGCTGTTCACATAACAAGCCCACATGGTCACATTGAACAATAACACCATCCCATACCTAACAAACTGATAAATATATATATAATCTAAGATTTAATTAAAGGAAAGAGAAGTAAATTAGAAGGGAAATCAGGGAAGAATGGGTAACCTAACCTGGTGAAGAGGGAGCTTAACGGAAATGGCTGCAAGAGCGGCGTTGAATCCAGCAGATAGTGCCCACGCGTACCCTTTTCTCTTCCCTCCCTCCATGCTCCGATTCGATCGCATCACAATCACAATCACAATAGTGTCTTGTTAATTTCGCATCAGCTTTTGAGCTTTTGACTGTTGCTGCACTATTCTTGTGAGAGATGCTTATAAACAAATATCAAAATAAAAATATTAAATTACTAATTTACCAAAAGAAAATTACTACACTTAATATATCGAGGTTTTATTTTTTCATTTAAATAATAGTATCTTTTATATATTAAAGAAAACAATAAGGTCTTACCTTACTTTTAGTTTAATTTTTTTATTTTTTTTATATCCAAATTAGGAGTGTTTGAGACATTCTCTTCTTAAGTATTTTATTTCTTTTTGCTTAATGTTTATTTTATATAACTAAATTTTAATTAAAATTTGTAATAAATAAATACATAGTGCATTAATAGGTAATTCACGACTGTTGTTCAGAAAGGAGAAGCAGCAAACAGAAGGGGAGAAAAGATGAATGAAAAAATAACCTACTAAAAAACATTGAGACTATGTATTTATTTATTCTGTAAGATGCCACCATTGAGTTAGAAAAAAAAATTGTCAAAACGAAATTTAAAAACTTTAAAGAAGACAACAACATTAATATCAATATATGGTAAAGAAAAATTATTCCCCCGTATTTTCGTCATATAAATATAGTATAATATAAGCTACTAAATAATTCACTGATCTCATGCTAATGTTTCTTAATAGTTCAACTGAACACACCTTTTCTTTCTAATAGTTCAAATAAATTGTATGTAAGTTTCATTAATACTAAGCTTAAGAAACCGATGGATGGCAAAATGCTACTATAATTTTTTAAGATCAAATGTGCATAATTTGTTAGTTCGAGGACGCTGGCAGTCATTTCTTAAGGGACCCGTATTCGGCTTGTCTCCTCTGGTTAAAGCACTAGATTAAATAACAATCTTAAGAGTGTGATAAATTACAATGACCCCAAATGCACAAGATGGGACGTATCTGAATAATAAATTGGACCCAAGAAAAGTTAGAAACAAAATCGACAGGACCACATTACACGAATCATTGAATTGAAATTTAAAGAGCATCGACCTTTGTGGTCATAACACCGCCAGAGCCAAAAATACACCAACAGCAGATATCAAATACTTAAGGCTAGACACTTGCAGGTTCATACTCGCACCAAAGGGGCCTGAAGGTCCAAGAGCCGTTGGAGGTAAACTCAATCCACCAGTGCTCGAGTTAGAACTGTTGTCAAAATATTCCATTATCATATAAGAAATTTAAAAAGTAATAATTACTTCTAAGTCTAATAAATCGAAGATGCACAAAGCTCAAGATTGTATACCTTCCGGCAAATATACAGGATGAAGAACCTGCAACACAGTACAGAGTTAATTGGTTAAGTAACTAAAAGATGTAATGTAACTAATATTTTTTTTTAATAAACAGGATCTTCAGGTTTAAATAAAAAAAAAAAAAAAAAATTGTCAATAGGAGGGGTTGGGGGATCAAATTGTAAAGTTCTCAAAAACAAATCGCAACTCTGCTTTCTTGCCCTACTAATATAACAAATACAGAATCCATAATTTTATCATCCAGCCATGTTTTGTGGATTAGGTGTATTTATTCAACTTCAGCCTTTAGTGAAGTCATGGATGTGTAGTCGTGTAATTTGAAAAGCACATTGGTATATGCTTATAACTTGAATAGTTATTATAACAATAATTGCTTCCT